>NW_024412470.1:8538595-8651563 GCF_014898765.1 Herpailurus yagouaroundi
AGTGAAATCATGTGATATTTGTCTTTCTCTGCCTGACTTATTTCCCTTAGGATAATACACTCCAGTTCCATGCATGCCAGTGCAAATGGCAAGATTTCATTCTTTTTGATCACCAAGTAGTATTCCATTGTATATATATACCACATCTTTTTTATCTGTTCATCAGTCAATGGACATTTGGGTTCTTTCCATAATTTGGCTATTGTTAGTTAACAGGATATTCTTTTTTTTTTTTTAATATATGAAGTTTATTGTCAAATTGGTTTCCATACAACACCCAGTGCTCATCCCAAAAGATGCCCTCTTCAATACCCATCATGCACCCTCCCCTCCCTCCCACCCCCCATCAGCCCTCAGTTTGTTCTCAGTTTTTAAGTGTCTCTTATGCTTTGGCTCTCTCCCACTCTAACCTCTTTTTTTTTCCTTCCCCTTCCCCATGGGTTCTTGTTAAGTTTCTCAGGATCCACATAAGAGTGAAAACATATGGTATCTGTCTTTCTCTGTATGGCTTATTTCACTTAGCATCACACTCTCCAGTTCCATCCACGTTGCTACAAAGGGCCATATTTCATTCTTTCTCATTGCCACGTAGTACTCCATTGTGTATATAAACCACAATTTCTTTATCCATGCATCAGTTGATGGACATTTAGGCTCTTTCCATAATTTGGTTATTGTTGAAAGTGCTGCTATACACATTGGGGTACAAGTGCCCCTATGCATCAGTACTCCTGTATCCCTTGGGTAAATTCCTAGCAGTGCTACTGCTGGGTCATAGGGTAGGTCTATTTTTAATTTTTTGAGGAACATCCACACTGGTTAACAGGATATTCTTAAGAATGATGGAGATTGTTTTCCTAATGTTAGATGCAGACATATCAGAAGTTTGGGTTACCTTTGAAGTCTTTGACTTACTCTTAACAAGTACTGAGAATGTCTAGAATACTTATAATCAAATATAAAGATAAAAATATTGACCAAACCAAAGGAAAATTTTAAAATCTATCTGATAATTTGTGTTAGCCATATCTTTGCAATGCTTCCTCCACTATTATATATGTACATAATATTCTAGCTATTCTACTGGGTATGAAATGGTATCTTATTGTGGTATGAATTTGCATTCCCCTAATGACAAATGACATTGAACTTTTTCTTTTTCTTTTTAAATTTAGTTTTGAGAGAGAGAGAGACTGAGTGCGAGCAGGGGGAGGGACACAGAGAGAGGGAGACACAGAATCTGAAGCAGGCTACAGGCTCCGAGCTGTCAGCACAGAGCCCAATGCAGGGCTCGAACTCACGGACGGTGAGATCATGACCTGAGCCAAAGTCAGATGCGCAATCAACTGAGGCACCCAAGCACCCCGGCATTGAACTTCTTTTCATGTGTTTATTAGCCATTTATATATCTTTCTTGGAGAAACATCTATTCACCTTGTTTGCCCATTTTTGTTTGAACTGTCTTTTTATTACTGAGTTGCAAGAGTTCTTTATATATTTTTGATATAAGACCTTTATAAGAGTTGCAAATATTTTTTCTGATTCTGTGGGTTGTATTTTCACTTTCTTGATGGTGTCCTGTAAAACACCAAAGTTTTAAATTTTGATAGAATCCTATTTATCTATGTTTGTTGTTGTTGCTGCCTAAATTTTGGTGTCTTATCTAAGACTCCAAGGTCATGAACATTTACTCTTGTGTTTTCTTCTAAGAGTTTTAGTGTTAGCTCTTTCATTTAGGTCTGTATCCATATTTTGAATACATTTTTGTATATGGTGTGAGGAAAGGATCCAACTTCATTGTTTTGCATGTGGCTACCCAGTTATCTCAGCATCATATGTAAAAAAGACTATGTTTTCCCATTGGAAGAATTGAGAACCCTTGTTTAAAAGTAGTTTTGGAAGTGTAAGGGTTTTTCTGGAATATCAATTCTATTTCATAGATAAATCTGTCAATCCTGTGTCAGTACCCCCCTGTTTTACTTACTGTATAAATTTTGAAATCAAGAAATTTGAGTTCTTCTGTATTTTTGTTTTTCAAGATTGTTTTGGCTATTCTGGATCCCTTCCAATTCCATATGTAGGGAGAGCCCAACTGTTGTTTTCTTAATTTTATTTTCAGATTGTACATTGCAAGTGAGAGACATAGAACTGATTTTGTAAGTTGATCTTGTATTTTACAACCTTGCGAGCTCATTTTTAGTTCTTACAGTCTTTTAGTGTATAACTTGAGACTTTCTATGTACAATATTATATCATCAGTAAATAGAAATAGTTTCACTTCTTTTCCAATCTGGGTGCTGTTTATTTCTTCTGTCTCTTGCCTAATTGCAATGTTGAACTGAAATGATGAGGACATCCCTGTCTTATTCTTAATATTAGGGGGAATTTATCCAACCTTCCACTGTTGATTATGATGTTAGGTGTGGATTTTTCATTGGTGTCCTTTATCCAGTTGAGGAAGTTTCCTTCAATTCTTAGTTTGTTATTTCTATCATGAAAAATATATTGGATTTTGTCACATGAATTTTCTGCATATATTGAGATAATCATGTGATTTTTCGTTTTTCATCCCATTGTTAGGCTGTATTGTACTAATTAATTTTTGGATTTTTAAATAAAATATTTCCATTCCTGGGGTAAATCCCACTTATTTGTGATGTATAATTCTTATTTTGATGGATTTCATTTGCTCATATTTTGCTGAAGATGTTTACATCCATATTCATAAGAGATATTGGTCAGTAATTTTCTGTGATGTTTTTGATTTTGATATCTGGATAATAATAGAATAGAATAATAGAATGAAACAAGAAATGTTCCCTCTCATTTTATTTTTGGGAAAGTTTACAAACGATTGGTATTAATTCTCTAAATGTTTGGTAGAACTTGGTGAAGTCATCTGTGCTTGGGCTGTTCTTTTTTTTTTTTTTTAATTTAATTACAAATTCAATCTTTTTATTTATCTATTCATATTGTTTCTTTCTTCTTCAGTCACTTTTAGTAGTTATATCTTTCTAGCAAGATCTGCACTGTTACATGTCACAAATCAGCTTCTTTGATGCCATTTGGGACAGTTTTTCACATTTATATGGGGAGAGCTGGTGTTCAGATGGTACAGGAAGTATAATGGAGTGATTGTTTCTGGCTAGTATCCACTCTAATTGTAATATATGTTGTTAAATAGTTTGAGTGTTACACGCATAAATTATAGATTTATTGTCGAACATACATCAGATAATCACCCACACCCATTCTCTTTCTCTATCGTGTTTCTTTTTAACCTCTTGCAACATACTGGAAAATGGGATTGAAGACTCCTTAGAAGTGATGATGTACCAATGATGGGATGCATTAGCTGGAAAAAAAAAAAAAAAGGCTATTAACCAGAGTACAATGGATTCAGAAGTCCCTGTCCACGTGGAAGGCACAATACCCTGATTGATGTTTTTTCCTCCTGGACTTCATTCACTATTACTAACTACTCTTGATAAAGGAGATAAACCCACTCTCTTAGTAAATATAAAGCTATATTAGTATGAAGTGTTAGCTAAATAAGAAACAGACTCTGAAACCTTCTCTTATGCAATAATTAGTGAATCTAATATATATTGCTAACTCGCAGTTCATTCTCCATCCCCCAACTTTCCAATTTTCTGGCCCAACTGATTGAAGCCGAATTAAAGGAGGCCATCGCCTCAAATACAGCATTAATTCTTTATTAATTTTAATCATAAGCAACCTTTCTGCTGAAGCCATAATGCATTATGAATGTGTTCACAGAGAGGGGATAATATGATGGTGAGGCCATTTCTTGGGTCTTTTTTTTTTTTTTTTTTTTTTGATGGTTTAGCATCAACTTGTTCAAACAAAAAGGAGCGGAGACTGATTAAATATCAGGGTTGGACTATAATGAAGGAAAAGTCCATAGCAAATATGTAGTGATTGTTTTAAATCAAATGTGTGAGAGGGTGGATTTCAGGTGATAGCTCAGCAGTTACTCTAATCCCGACTGAGGCTGCCATGTGGCTTTTCATTTGGCTTACAAAATGGAGCTGGATTTCAACAAGTCCCTGCTGGCTGGCCCATGAGCCAAGCGCCACATGCCTTCTTCTTTGGCATCTGACAATATTGTTATTAATATTACAAGCTGAGAGAAAGAAGCTGCTGATGGTAACCTCTGCTTTGGAAAATTGTGTTAACTCATGAAGGTCCTGAAATCTCCCAGGCTTCTTTACGTAATGTGGGCAGCGTGACGTGGGCTGAAAACACATTTTCCCTGAGTATTAAGAGGTGCCAGGATTCCAACTCACAACATTAGCAAAGTCAAGGGCAAGGTGTTTTATTTTGGAGGTTTCCATCTCCAGCCCACCCGTAAGAGCAAGTGAGAAACGTTGAATATTGTCTCATTATGCCTGGGCACAACCGGCATGTGTTTGTGTTAGACTTTGTGCTTTAAACCCAGGCTGGTCTACCTCATACTAAGTGACAGGTATGCAATGAAAGGGAAATGTCAGGCAAACACACTTTTTGTGGTCAACGCCTGGGACTCTTTGCTTGGGCTTTGGCTCGCTTTTTACCTTTCATGTACACCATCCCAGATCTCTAGGCTTTTCTTATTTCCTGGCCTACATGTTTGAAGGAGCTCAGGCAAAGTCACTTAAAATATTAGAGGGAACCTGCATAGCTAAAATATTATCTCTGAAAATCTAGCTAAAAGAGCTAAGTGAGTAAATAAACACCCACCAAAATCTGAACACTGCTGATTGAAAAATCTTATGATCAGGGGCAGCTGGTGATTCAGTTGATGGAGACTCCAAGTTTTGATTTTGGCTCAGGTCATGATCCCAGGGTCATGGGAGTGAGCCCCGTCTTGGGTTCTATGCTGAGTGTGTAGCCTGCTCAAGATTCTGTCTGTCTCTCTGTCTCTCCCCCTCTGCCCCTTTCCCCCGCTCACATGTGCTTTCTCTCTCTAAAATTAAAAAAAAAAAAAATAAGTTAAAAAAAGAAAACTCTTATGATCAGTGAGTTTGTAATAAACTGGGGAGGGGGCAGAGAAGAAGAATGGAAAATAGTATGGATTTTGTTTCTCCTATATTCATGTAATTATGCTAGATCCTTTAATAAGCATTATCTTATCAAAATGCTGGGATTGTCCTTTACAGTTTCCAATCAGGTCACTAAGGTGGATAGACCGATGCACCAAAAATCAGATTTCAGTATCCTTTTCTACTTCTTACACTGCTTTATTGCCAAGTTATTTTTCCTTTCTTAGCCTCCATTTTCCCATTTCAAAAATAAGAGCCATGATGTGAAACTGTCCAAAATCCTTCAGTTTCATTAATTCCATGAGTCTCTAATAAGGCACATTTCTTGATGTGATTCTACAGAGCTAATTTTTAAATGTCTTATAATTGTGGACTCCTTTGGGAATCTGATAAGAGTTACTGTAGTAGACATTCTTTGATCTGTCTGCCCATTACCCTTTCCTTTGGGAATCTTCTCCCCAATTCCACATGGTCCTAGTGGGAGAGAAGGAAGCATATGGCCTCGCCTAGGCTAATCATAATATTACAATTCTCTAGGGCCAGGAATTGGTCCAAGGGGTGGACATGTGTCACACAAAGACCAATCATAGTCTCTCCAAAAAAATTTATGAATTGGACAGAGAATTGCACCATTATTTTTTTGTAGGCTGCTTCAATCTTCCCAATGTGTGGAGAAGACGGAAGGCATGACTATAGCAAGAAACAATGAGATAATCACATAAAGAGTCACAAAATGAAAATGGGTACAGAGAGAGATAGGAAAGGGGGGGGGGGCAATGAGCTGATACTATTAAAGCAATAAATCCAACCAACTTCCCTCCTCAAAGGTCTAGTTACAGGAGTCTATAAACTGTGTCCATCCCCTTCCCCTCCACTTTTTTTTTTTTTTTGAAAGTTATATGCTTAGGCTAGTTTGAGTTGGTTTCCCTCACTTTCTTTTGGGCCTATTCTTTATATCCATGGCTATGAACCCATTCTTCAGAAAATGAACAATGCAAAATGTCATCCATGCAACGTATTTCAAGATGAGGTAGGGACAGGTATTTTTCTCCCTTTAAAAGCCTCTGTCTTAGAAAATGATAGTGACAACATTTTACATTTGTTTAGTTCATTGTAAGCTGCAAAGCAGTTCCTGTAAAATCTTATTTAGATCTTAGGAGAACACTGAAGGTTTTGTATTATTATTCCCATTTTTCAGATAAAGAATGGAGACTCGAAGACATTAAGGGATTTTTCCCACAACTACATAACTAGGAAATAATGACAAAGTTCAGGATGCCCTTTTTACAGTTTTGTTTCTCAGAAAGAACCTAGGAAGACGTGTGGACAGAAAATCCCTCTTTCTAAACTCTTTCATTTGTAGGACAGCAGGAATAAAATTCAAGGTTATGATGAAAATTTACAATAATCTCTCATATTACGCCAGCCAACTTCCCATTTCTAATTGATTTTTCTCATGTTGCTTCTCCAGCTTGTGAGCACTGCTCAAACCAAATGTTTAAAAAACTTTCCCCTTGAAGATTTAATGACTCCAAATCTGTATTTGATTACTTGGTTCCATTGGGGTTTGTGCTTGTGCAACGGCCAAGACAGAAGAGCAGAAAGAAATTTTGTTGGTCATGCATTATGTATCTGCTGTCACTGGATTTGGGCCGAGACTGAGACTGTGACGTCTTCACCGGGCTTAGCATTTACTTTGAGCTGTTTGCTTTGTTTGAACATACTCTCTTTAGACTGTGAAGGCTTTAACTCATGAGTCAACCACGCACAACTACTCACACTATAAATTCCAAAAAAAGTCAAGGAGATTTAGTTTCTGGGTTTGATCTTTAAATGACCAATAGATTTCACCTTCTTGTAAGGCAGTTAAAATCCTTCCCTTCGCCTTCCCTATTGACCTCATCATATATCAGCCCTTCAACTGTGAACTGGGAGGGCCAATGCCAAGGTGTTAATAAATGCTTTGGTAACCTAACTGGGGGAAAAGAATTTAAGCTAAGTGGGATAAGAGTAAATAAATCTGGATCTACCATTAATTAGTTGTGTGATCTGAGATCAGCCATTTCACTTCTCTATTCTCAGTCCTCCTAGAGGTGAGATGAAATACTGGTACCAGTGATTCAAGAGGCTCATCTCATCTTCAAAATTCTATAAGATAGAAACAACCAGCCAGTTCATTGCATATGTAATGTTATTTGTGTTCTACAACACAGTTTTGGTCTTTGGTTCTTACTTAATTTATTGACTTTTCATAAGCACGTGAAACAGAGCCCTAGACGTAAAGAAATATATATATTTTTTCATTTTGGATGAAAATGTAATACTCTGGGGATGATACAAATTCAAATTCTGGTTTAAACTGTTTGCTTTTAGGGGCGCCTGGGTGGCTCAGTCGGTTGAGCGTCCGACTTCGGCTCAGGTCACGATCTCACGGTCCGTGAGTTCGAGCTCCGTGAGTTCGAGCCCCGCGTGGGGCTCTGGGCTGATGGCTCGGAGCCTGGAGCCTGCTTCCGGTTCTGTGTCTCCCTCTCTCTCTGCCCCTCCCCCGTTCATGCTCTGTCTCTCTCTGTCTCAAAATAAATAAATGTTAAAAAAAGAAATTAAAAAAAAAATAAACTGTTTGCTTTTAATAATATGGGTCAAATTATATATGAGACTATTGATGTGAATGATGTGTATCTTTTGACTTTCTCGAGAGATCAAGAAATCTCTGAATAAAATTTGGAAGAATCATTGTAGATTTCAGTTAACAGTTTTATTTGAGGTCACCAGTTCTGTATCTTTATCTATATCTGTATTGGTGGATGGGTTATTTAGGTTAATTTCTGGTTTAGCTTAAAATGCTCCCACTTCTTAGTCTCCAGAAAAAGGTCAAATACACAGCAAATGTAACTACCATTATAAAAGAAAATTGAAACAGCATAATTAATTTGGAAATCAGAAAACATAGTTTCTTTATATATATCTCTCATACTATAACCGCATATGTAAATGGCCCATGGTATCATTCTCTAGAGTAAAATTAATTTTCACAAATCATCTGAAAAATATTCTTAGATGTAAAAACAATCATCAATTTATTGAATCCCAACCGTATCACTCACCTTTAATGAGTCTCTGCTGTCTATTAATTAAAGTGCAAATATCTCAGCTTGACATTCAAGATCCTTCATAATCTGACCACACCCAGTATATAAGTCATCCTTTACCCAGTAATTCTAGTAGTTTCCAGTCAAATACTGCTGTCATTCATTCAACACACTTCACACTTTCCCACTGACATGCCCTTTGCTCATTCTGTTTATCAAAAAAATCTACCAATTCTTAAAGTGGGAGCCAAATGCTACTTTCTTGGTGAATCTATCTCTTCTAATGTGAATTAATTCCTCCTTCCCTAACCTTACCTGTGTTTTTACAATATTTTGTTGGTACCTCTTTTGTGGCATTTAACACACTTGTCTTATAGAATAGCTGATATCAGAGGGCTGATAAATAGAATTGTCATCTGCTTAAAGGAAAGCCAACATATGAAAACTCAGAACTTATAAAACACATTCACAAGGAAATTATTATTTTCATAGCAAGAAGATTCTTAGGCTGACAAGATAATTTGCTGTGAAATTCCTTGAAATTTCAAATTCTTTTAATGCCCTGCATATTATTTGATTTATCACAGTTAAATTTAACTGAACTCTGTAGGGCACATACCTACTGCATAAATCGAGACAGTAAAAAATAAATGAAATTCATTTTAGTTCATAAAAATCTAAAACTTGGAATCAAAGTGATAGTATAGCTACTGGACCATTCATTTTAAATGTGCACAAGAATTTTGCCAACTTAACTCCAGGGAGTTCAGATTCTCTACTCTTGAGAAGGAAGCTCAGGCTCCTACTTCCTGCTTGACTTCTTGAAGAATCTTTGAGCAGGATCATATGAGACCTTAGTCATTTTATGAAACCACCAGTAAGTAGCCTTGCTCAGGATATATAAACAACTATGTTGGGCAGAGGTAGTTGTTTGCTTTGTACTGAAAGAAAATAAAGAAGCAAGAAAGACCTTCACCTGCTAGAAAAACACCATGGGTTATTTGGACGCTAAACTGACTTTTTTAATTTTCTCGCTTAAATTCGTTCTTCCTTCATTTCTTGCTTCAAGTCCTAGGAAACTATAATCCCTAGACTCTTTTACCCTCTGGCTTCAAGGTGGGTTTGGCTAGTAGGCAGGACAGATAAGAGATTGGAGCGTGGGTGGAAGGGAAAATCCAGGACATCTTGTCTCTTCTCTCTTTACTTCATATGGTATCTCTGGCCGGAGCTGTGTTTCCACTATGCGTGCCCCAGAGAACTGCTTTCTCCACAATCGTAGCTTCGGCCAAGAAGGCATACCACAGTTGTAGCTTGGTCCAGTGACCCTGGAGACTGAGCTCTGGTTATACTCTATCTTAGATTTGAGACTTCATTCCCAGGGGTGGTAGTGATTTTTTGTTTCTGCTATCTCTGGGTTGCCCCCACTGTCTTTTGGTTTCTTTATTCTTTCACCGCCTGCATAACTAATTTTCTGCATTAAAACACTTCTGTTTGAAATATCTAGAGTGGTGTCTGCTTTTCTCATTGGATCCTGACGGCCAAAACCCCTCGGTTCTCAAAATGATCTCTACAAAGAGATGAGGAAAAACGCCCTCAAAAAACGAAGTCTATTCTTTTCTAGGTACATTTGCATGTATCATGGTATGAGCCTTCCAGTGACCATATAAGACAGGTTTCATCATTTCCATCTTGCAGATGACGAGACTAGAAATCAAAAGGATACATAATTTGCCTGAGGACTGAAAGCTTCATAGTGTCAGAGATAGGATTCATATTTGGCTATCCTACCCTGACCTATTGCACAGATGGGCCTATGACGCTTCTCTTCAGTGAGATAAGAAACTCACAGTAGATCCGTTGACTCTGTCCATTTCCAAGTGGGACTGTTCATAACTCTCAATCAATAGATGCTTGCACAATCTTCCCACCCTTCATCTTAGAATTGCCTTGTAGGGATTATGCATCATTAGTCCTACAAAGTTTTATTACAATAAAAGACAATGAAAATATAGTAGAAAAAGTACTTTGACATTCCAATAAGAGTCAAAGTCATCCTTTCTCTTCCCGAAAATGCTCTGTATGTAAGATGATGCGGATCAGGGTCAGATGAAATGCCATCATTGGGAATCCCAGGCTTCAGACTGAATCTTTGAAGTACAAGTGCACTAGAGGGAATTTAAAACCATCCAGGTCTGAAATCAGACTGTTTTCTTTCTTAGGATGTAGGAGATCTGTTATTTGCCCTAGAAGTTAGAATTTTATGCATTCATTCAACAAATATGTTTTTTTTAAAGACTCCCAGATATGAGTTATTCAGTCAGATGCTGCAAAGTTTCACTTAAAAAAAAAATGAGTATAACAATATCACACACACAAAAATGCCTCAAGGCCCTTCTCTTATTCCCAGAATCCAAAATCTATCTTTGCATTGGGCATGTGGTTTCTACCTCCTTCCCTCATTTTTAGAGCCCAACTGCCAAGATTATTCAGACATACTCTTATATTGTAGTTATTTCTTTCTGCAAGTATTATTTCCTTTTTAATACCTCAGTCCTTCTGTATGTGGTCCTACAGACTCTGACTTTCTCCTCTGCAAATTCTGCTTTTCCTCTAAAGTTCTCCATCTTCTGAAGACCCTTCCTCCCTCCTGGAACATATACATATGTGTGTCTGATTATTTATTACTTATAGCTCTGGAATTTAGCAATTTTGTGGCCAAGAAGCTTTTGGGGAATCTGGACAATGAGTAAGAAACTGGGAAATTGAAATGAATTCTTCAAACAAATAAGAAATAAACCAATTTTGACTTGTGGCTAGGACTGATTGAGAAGCCCAAAGTAACATAAAGATCCTGGACATCTCGGCAAGTACAAGAACTATCTGGAAGAAGCTGTAGATATATTCTCTATAGCTCTAGGTTGTGGGGAATGGGTGCAAGTTCAAACCAAGGAAAACCTTTAAAACACAGAACTTTACAACACAGGATGGGTACCCTCTGGATCTAGTGACTTTTCTATGCTGCAAGTTCATGGAAGCATGAATGAGATTCCACATGGTGTCGCTGTCTTAGAGCTGGTTGAACCTCTGGACATTCTGTTTGGATGAACAGTTGGACTTTATGATCCTCAAGGCCCCTTCCAACAGTGACATTACAATCTGAGGCCAACTACGTGCCTATATGCTAGATAAGAGTTATATTTTCCTCACCAACTCCTTGTCTTCCATGTATATACTTTGCCTTTGTAATTCTAGACTATTCTTACTCTCAAAAGCTGACTTTTTGATGTGTCTTAAGTATCCATATGGGGCCAAGTATATGATAAGAAGGAGAAAAATGAGAAACAAAAGATAAATTCTGTTAAACTCAGCTTCATCTTTTTTCACAACCCAGCAAGGGATTCTCAAAGCAAAATGCCTACATTTCTCAAGTATATTTGTGCCAAGAGTCTTCGTGAAATTTTTTTGCAACAGAAGCAAAAAGGCCTGGTTCCTGAAGAAAATTATCAGAGCCTTGCCTGAGTTGCTGCGGGTGGGGTCTCATAGCCCAGGGCCAGCAGATAATATGGTTATCTGCTGGAGTGGAACCAGCTCATTTGCGGGTCATGAGGCTGGCAGCTCTGTGTGCCCAGGGCACATTAAACTTTTACCTTACACATGTCAGGAGTCCTTGGGCCACTGCCACCTTCTCCTCCCCTGTTCCCCAGCTTCTACTTTCTTTGGTGTTCACATCATGTCTACCAGAGTCAGTGAGGAATGGTTTCTGTCTTTTGCTCTTTCTAGGCTCCATTTGACTCTCTCTCTCTCTCTCTTTATCTATCTATCTATCTATCTATCTATCATCTATCTATCTATCTATCTATCTATCTATCTATTTATTTACCTTTGCTACTCCCAACAAAACAAGTCCTTACTCATAAGCCCAACTTACAGGTCTCGTTTATCCTACAAATATACCTTGACCTCACTATTCTCTTTCCTGTGTACTGTACTCCCCTGAGACCAATGAAATACCCCCCCCCATTCTTTAGTCTTTTATTTTGCTTCTCGCTCCTGTGCCTGGAATGTTCTACACAATCCCAGCAGTCATTATGTGTCTCACTTCTATCTGTTCTTCAAGACTCAGCTCATGAAATCCTGGAAAACTCACGGTTTATCAAGGCAATAAGGGAACGTGCTGATGAGGCAAGCACCAGCATCATGGAGAGGGTGTTCTCCATGGGCCAAGGATGATGGTAGGAGATGTCATTTGAGAAAAGGACCCTGGATACAAAAGAAATGGTAAAACTTCAAAGAGAGAATATGAGGTAGTTCTAAACCATCAAAAGCAAGATGGGAAGAACTATCAGGAGTGACAAGACTAGAATTGTAGTTGGGGGCCAATAAAAGTAATGTTGTATCTATAAAACAAATGATATAAAAACAAGACTCTGAGGTCCGCTGTCCCAATAAAATTTCATAATCCCTTGCCTAGTTTCCAGATCTGAGACAGCATTCAAATCAGGAATCTACTGACTGGGGGATGGATGAGTTCCCCAAGAAAAAAGACTGGAATATCATGAAGAGTGATCAAGTAATGATTCCCTTAGTCCTTTCTATGGCACTACCAACAAAGCAAGGGAGCTATGGCCATTTACTTAGGAGATTATACACAGGGGAATAGTCAAGTATTTAGAAAGCCCTTGAGCATAGGGTCCAGGATCACATTGGTACCTAGGAACTTGAAGCATGATTATACCCCCTTCCTTTAGACCAGGCAATATGGGAGCCAAGCAATAAATATGGTCCTGGCCCAAGCCTGAATCACAGTGGATCCACACACCTACCATTAGTCATTCCCCACCCCACCCCTTTCTTGGTATTTACCAGAACTCCCATATCGGTTTCCTTGCTATGGGATTTGAACTATCATCATGGGAAGACCAGTTGAAAGCCTCTGAAATTTCCTCCACCCCAGAGCAAGAGAGTAAGTAAAAACATATATTGAGAAAAGGTTTACAGCATGTCCAGACTGTCCTGCTACTTGGGCCACGTGGCCTGCAGATCCCGGGATGTTAGAGGAATCTACAGTGATAAAAGGTGCTGCTTGGGATTTGTGGAAAGCCTATAGGAGCGGGCAAGCGTGACTATCTTTGAATCGTTTATGACATGCACTAGAAAGGGTTCACCACAAAAGGGACACTGAATAAAAAGCAAACAGAATGAGTCAGACAACTGAACTCAGCTAGCCTCTCTGTCTTTGGTCATTCCAGTGATAGCACAATAGGTACAAGAACGGGGTGGCCATGGTGGCAGGGATGGAGGTGATATATGGTCAAGAGCATGGGTTTCCACTTACAAGGCTGACTGAGGTATGGCTGCTGGGGATCGTCTAACGTAACAGCAACAGAAATTAGGCTTAGCCCTTCCTGCGGCATCATCTCTTAAGGGGACAAATAGCCACTTGGCAGGAAGTTGACTACAGTTCACTGCTTTTCCCAGAGAAGTGATTAGACTTATACTGAATGGAATCAACACATATTCTGGATGTGGGTGTGCTCATCCTACCTGCAGGGCCCCAGCCGATACCTAATGATCACGGACTTCTAGAATGTCTATTCTATCATTATGGAATCGTGAACAACACCACACTGGGCAAAGACAAACACTTTAAAGCAAAGGAGATGTTCCAGTGGCTACCTGACCACAGTCTCTGCTTCTTCTATAATATATTTATTGTGGCACCTAGCAGCTACCCTCCATTAGAATAAAAAACATATCTTTCACCGAAACTCACTTCTAGTGCTTTGCAAAAGAAAGCTCGCACCTAAAAACCTGCTCCTGCTATTTGCTAAAGATAGATACTAAGGGCAAAGGACGTTATGCAAGGGCCTTTTCCTTAGGGTGAAGGAAAGAGACTGGACTCTGGAATTTCATTAGATTCCTTGAAGCTAGACAAGACATTCCCCTCTTTTGATTCTCTCTGTGTCAATCAACATCTCCTGGGAACTATGCCTGTGTTATTTTTCGTAAGTTATGCAAGCCTGCTCCCTGTATGCTAGCTTCCTTCATGGCATATTTCTGCACAATTACATGGGTAAGCTATGCGGTGAAGTTGATTCTTGAAGCGTACGATGGCCCATAGACCATGTCTGGTCCGCCACCTGTTTTTGCAAATAAAGTTTTATTGGAACACAGCCATGCTCATTCACTTACTTTCATCTATGGCTTCTTTCACACTGCAGTGGCACAGCTGAGAAGTTGTGACAGAGCATGGATGCCCCTGCAAAGCCTACAATATTTATCCTCTGGCCCTTAACAGAAAAAAGAAACCAACCACTTTTGGAATCCGTGTTTTTCACCAATATTTCCAGCCACAGATTTTTGTTTTAGGTAAAAGATACAGATCACCTTGCCCACCTGGAGCACCCCTAAGCCCAAATACCATTTTAATAACTCTCTCTATCAAAACTGAACATATTTTTCAGCAGGATTTGATCTGGCAACCTGGTCTTAGCTGGTTCAAGATTCTGTTCTGTCGTAGGCAGTGGTGGAAGAGAAGGGCCAGGCAGCCGGCTGAAATCACTCTATAAACAGCTCCTTTTCAGGGCGCCTGGGGGGCTCACCCGGGTAACTGTCTGACGGTTGATTTTGGCTCCGGTCATGATCTCGTGGTTTGTGGGTTCGGGTCCCACATTGCACTGTCAGCACAGAGCCTGCTTGGGATTCTCTGTCCCCTCTCTTTCTCCCTCTTTCAAAAGTAAATAAATAAATAAACATTTTAAAAAAAGAGCTTCTTTTCGAGAGCAGTGGTTTTCTTGAGGATCTATTTCTGGTGTTCAACGTACGGCTCTTCCCAACGTTCTATGACTTCCCCCCCGCCCAGTTTTATTGAGATATAATTGAGATATGACATATAATTGCATCGGTTTAACGTGTACAGCATAATGGCTTGCTATCTTGTGTGTGGCAGAATGGTAATAACCACAATAAATTTAGTTAACATCCACCTTCACACATACAATTCTTTCTTTTGATGACAACTTTGAAGGTCTAATGGCACAAGTTTTACATGTGCAATACAGTCTTGCTAACTAGAGTCACCATGCTGTACGGTAAGCATGCCTCACGACTGCAAGTCTGAACCCTTTGACCGCCTTCACCCGCTTCCTCCTTCTCCCCACCCCCAGCCACGCCTCTGGCCGCCATCAATCTTTTCTCTGTTGGATTTTTGAAGATTCCATATATTCTTGCTTATCACTTTTCTTGCACTCAGGGTGCATCCTTTAAATTCGAAGCCGGCCACACCCCTCTTTGGGCTGTTGGGAAGGATTCACTGGCAAATGTTTGTCGATGAGCTCCGAAGACGGAATTTCATTATGTCTGTGTTAAGTATTATTGATTAAGCAAAACTTCTGCTCTCTCTTCACAGTCTTTCCACTAATTATGTCCATGTTTCATTTTTCTAAGTGAACATCAATGTCACAGAGAGGATTTCCTATAGAAGAGCCGAGAGCCCGGCACTATCTCCCCTAAAACAAATAGATTTTTCATTGAAATCAACATATCTTTCTGAATCGAATAGGTTTTCATGGGGCCAATAAATTTCTTCAAAACAATGCATTTTTATTACAACATATTTTTGTTCAAACCAATACTTTTTGACAACCAGATATTAATGACCTGGCCAGAACTATAAATTTACCCCAAACTATGTGTTTTCTCAGCAGAAAATAATTTTTCTTATACAAACACATTTTTATTTGAATCAATCCTTTTCTGAAATCAGATATATTTCTGCAGGGGACACTGGGAACCTCTTTGCTAAGAAATGTCATTTTGTTTAAAGGAACATGGTCTGGATATCAAGCTTCCCCAGTGGCTTCCCTTAACCATCTTTATTCTAAAATGAGTGAAGTAAAGGCTATTAAAGAAAATATACTTTTTTTTTTTAACATATAGAAATGCAGAAAGGTATCAGCAGACACTTCTTACAGAGGCTCAAAAAAATAGATCTTCTGTCCCATCTATTGTCAGGGCAGATACCTAGCAGTATCCTGGTTCTGCAAGATGAGGCTCACGTCCATCTTTTTTTTTTTTTTTTCAACGTTTATTTATTTTTGGGACAGAGAGAGACAGAGCATGAACGGGCGAGGGGCAGAGAGAGTGGGAGACACAGAATCAGAAACAGGCTCCAGGCTCTGAGCCATCAGCCCAGAGCCTGACGCGGGGCTCGAACTCACAGACCGCGAGATCGTGACCTGGCTGAAGTCGGACGCTTAACCGACTGCGCCACCCAGGCGCCCCTCACGTCCATCTTTAAAAATGTTCTGCAAGCATAGAAACAAGAACACGCTTACCACAATATTACAGTCTCTCTTTGGCACTAGGCGGCAATGCCTGTGATGTTTTTTTTTAGGAAAGTTATCTTGCACTGTTGGATGTTCTCTGCATTCGACCAAAGACTAGGACAGACCTACTCTGGGGAAGAACAATATCGCTTCCAGTCATTTCTACACATCAGCCTCGTCCACAGAAGCAGGTCCCTATCTTCTTAGGTACTGAATTTATTTTTTGAAAATTATTTATGTGAATTCAAGTTCGTCAACATACAGTGTAAGATTGGCTTCAGGAGTAGAACCCAGTGATTCGCTGCTTACACAGGACACCCAGTGCTCTCGCCAACAAATGCCCTCCTTATACGGAATCTCTAACCTCTCTCACATGGAAATCAAACGTGAGAAATTCACACCATTGACTTAATGCTTATAAGGAGTTTCCGGTCCCTGAAAGGCAAACAGCATAAAAACAATTCCTAAATAAACTTCGCCAGTTAGATGTGGTTATAAGAGGTGTATTTCCAGGCTTTCCTGTTCTTCTTTGCAAGTATGTGCCCAGCTGATCTGCTTAAGGCCTCAACAAAGATTCATCAATTCTAGAATGCCTAGGGACTGCCATCTTTGTCTCAACTACAGCAAATTTATGGGACCTGTGTTTCCTGCGACCAGTAGGAGCACATTCATTTTTCCGTTCCCCACTCATTTTCATAAAATAATAAAAGAAAAGCACAAAGGGAATGCTCAAATAATTACACGTTTTTCCAAACAAAGGTAGCCGTGCAGCTAAAGCTAGACCCTTGGCTGGCAGATTGTATAGTCATTCAAAACAGTCAATTCTCACCTAATGTAAAGAAGTTCTGTTTCAGTGAGACAATCTGGGTCTAACAATGTACGAGTGAAAATGTCTGTGTTGTAAAAAATTAAGGACCTCGCTGAATGCAAAAAAAGCATTGGACACGGAACACGTTCAGGTTTTCATTAATAAACATAATTGCTATTGTTAAGCATTTACTATGGGCAAAAGGCATTGTGATCAGCATTTCCCTTCCATTTTCTTATTTCCATCTTAGGAAACATCTATGACATAGGTATTCTTCTTCCCACGTTGAGGAACAGAAACAAAACCAAAACCAAAGAAGAATCCAGAGAAGCCATTCCCCCAAACTCACATAACACATGCGTAAGGAGTAAGAAGGACTTTGGACACAGGTCTGTGTGACTTCAGAGCCGGTGGTTTTCATACCAGGCACATCATCTGAGCCATCAACGTCCCCACCTTGCCTGCACAGGGCTGCCTTTTACCTGCTGGGTGGCCTGGAGCCACCTCTCCCATAAGCTTTGGTTTTCTCATTTCTTTATTTAAAAAAAAAATCTTTTTAATATTTATTCGTTTTTGAGAGACAGAGAGAGACAGAGCATGAGCAGGGAAGTGGCAGAGAGAGGGAGACACAGAATCTGAAGCAGGCTCCAGGCTCTGAGCTGTCAGCACAGAGCCCGACGCGGGGCTCGAACTCACGAACTGCGAGATCATGACCTGAGCTGAAGTCAGATGCTCAACTAACTGAGCCACCCAGGCGCCCCTGGTTTTCTCACTTCACTTGCATTTTCAGATGCCCTCCCTACCTCTCTGGTCTGCAGGGACACTCAGATGAAGACATGAATGGGAAAATATCCCCAAATAAGAGATGGTAATAGAAGCGTGTCAAGAAACACTCGGTAAATGCAAGTTCGTTTCTCAAACGTGGATTGTGTGAATGTCTTTTGGAGACCAAGATGGATTTTTTTTCACACTTTTTTAATCAATTACTTCACTTCTCTGTGAAGACGTGTATGTGGGAGAGACAGGTTCTTATCAGCAGTGGAAGAATGTAGTCTAGATGCGGAAAATGCAGCTGAGGTTACATGATGCAGGTTGTAAGATCAAGTTTCAGGTTACGATGAGGTTATAAGGTAAGTAAGAGAGCAATAGGAATAACCATATCATACACTTGGGGAACTTTTTTCTTTACGATACAAAGCGTTTTTCCTTAAACTCTCCCCTCTGATATTCACAGTAGCCCTGAAGTAGGCAGGGCAAGAGGGTAATATCCCACAGGAGAACGAAGACACCCATGTCCCAGAACATGCAGCTGATGTGATTGACAAGGCCAGGGCCATTCTGCTTCACCATGCAGAGAAGTATTTAGTTCTCAAAAACAAAACTGGAGCGCCTGGGTGGCTCAATCGGTAAAGCATGCAACCTCGGCTCAGGTCGTGATCTCACAGTTCATGGGTTCGAGCCCTGCGTCAGGCTCTGTGCTGACAGCTTGGAGCCTGGAGCCTGCTTCCAATTCTGTGTGTGTGTGTGTGTGTGTGTGTGTCCCTCCTCCACTTGTGCTCTCTTGCCCTCACTCTCTCTCTCTCTCAAAAATAAATCAGTAAACATTTAAAAACAAAACAAAAACCACAGAACAGAATATCACAAGGAACAGGATAAGAGGCAAATATGTGACACATTTGGTACCTATGGCATTTTCAAGTCCTTTGCCTTTTTTTTTTTTTTCCTTTGAATCACGCTGAGTTTTAGTTACCTGCTTAAAGCTACCCAGATTGTTGCGACTGAGCCAGGATTGACATTTCCCGTTTTCTGATTTCAAGTTCAGGGCCACCTATGGGAGCCTATCTTGTGGACCTGGGGCCCAGGGTGAGAGACAGAGCATGGGATTTGGAGGCATGTGGGAGGGTCTCTGGAGGCCTCCTTAATGTATGGACCATGCCAGGGCAAGATGGGGAGGTGATGGTTCCAATGACGCTCGGGCACCGGGGTGTCTCCAGGAAGACTCAGGAGGTGGAGGGTTACAGCAGGAGTCGCTGCAGGCACCACAGCCATGCTTGGCTGAATCCAACAGCAGACGCTGCCATATGGGCAAGGCGTGGGGGCCGGCTCTCCCAACATAGGAAGACAAATTCTGGGACGAAGGAGAAACCAAAAATATCAGACTGGTTCCAGCGAACCGTCTGATCCTTGTGAAAAATAAAGCCCATCCTTTGCAAATTCGATTTGGGAAGTGTCCTTATTTGCATGTTGTAGTACCTATGGTTTGCTAAATGCTGTGGGAACCAAAGAGGATGCACGAGACTCAACTGTTCTGGACCTCAGTTTTCTCATCTGTGAAATGAATGGATTGAAATAGTTCATTTTCTGAGGCACTGAGTCTTCTGTGCTGTGACAGGTTTGCTCCCTGATGTTATTTGCAATCTGATGGTCACAAACGTGGAATGCCAGCAGTGGGCAAGGAACTCACTTGGTTGGAACACCGAGGAAGAGAGAAGCAGCCAATCTGGGCAGGGGTTGGAGCCTGGATCTTCTGAAGGCAAATCCTGGGTTCTTTGTCCCCCCAGCTGTGAAGCTCCCACTAACTTCACTACAGGTGGAATCCTTGAGGGAAGAGACCTTACTGGTCACTAAGTCTGGCTGCCCATCCAATGCTCATCTCGTTCTGGAACATTCTTACAACGTGAACAATGCAGCTGAGCTGACTCATACTTCCAGTGTAGAAAACTCACTCAATTCAGAAAGAAGCAGTTTTATTTTTGTAAAGCTACACATTTTAGTTTTTCCCTTAAATTGCACTTTCACTTACTGCCCACCATTTAGAGCCACAGCAAACATATTCATGGCCTCTTTTAGATGTCTAACTCATTCATGATTCTTGGCACTGGTCTGCACAACAGGTTGCTCCAGATGGTTTCTGGGATTAATAAGAAGTCACAATTTGGAGAGAGCTATGACACTGTTCCTGAGAAAACATTTCATTTTATGCCAGCTAAGAAGAGGATGTTGCCCTTCACATGGGACAGAAGATGGTGGCCAAGGTCGCTCAGGATATTCCTCAGGTGCAGAACCACCTTTCCTTCTGTCTCTGCCTCTTCCCTCTTTTTTTCCTGGAGACACAACCCCACATCCTCACCCACTGTTTATAGCACCCTGACTCCTACCAAAGTAGGATCATTGAATGGGGTTTTTGTAAGGCCAAGAAAGGAAACAGACCTTCCTTGAGCACAAGAACACACCCTATTTTTATAGAAGGGTTGTTAAGGGTGCTTCTTTGCTGCAGGTCTGCTCTAGGAGGAGGCCTTTTCTTTTCCTACTCCATCTCTTGCACAGCGTCTCAGGCTCCCTTACTTCCTGTTGGCTCAATTGGGGGAAAATCTGGCCGGAGGCTGAGAGGCAGAAAAAGAAGACCCTAACGCAGCGAATGCAAAAGAAGCAGAGGAGTTCAAACAAACAAACAAACAAGGAAAAAGGAAAAACAAAGAGTTTTGAGGGGAAAACTGTGTGCGGTTGGAGAGGAGGGACTCTCGGATTCATGCCCTGAGTAGAGTCACTATGAACTGAAATTCTAATTGAAGGAGGAAGAAGTGGACCCTTCCGCATTATCTTCTAGACTTTGTTCATGCACTTGGCTGTCACAGTCAGGCACTGCAGTAATAGGCCTGGATAACAACAATCCTCCAAAGATTATGGGCATAGGAAATACTTGCATGGAGAGGGAGATGAAGAAAGGTCTTTCCATCAGTATCCAAAGTAAGACAGGTAGTCACTGTGCTATGTCAAGGCTAAATCATTGTTCATTCAGTAATTCATTCCTTTAAATAATAAATTTGAACACTTACTATGTTCAAGGAACTTTAGAGGGACAATATTTTCTCCCTGTACCAATAGCTTATGAGAGATTTGGGAAAATGAGACATTAAATTGCAGCATAAATTAAGAGAATTTCACAGAGGGGTTTAATCTTAAGTCCCCAATGAGTGGTATAAACAATAATTGCTATGAGTTCATGGAAAGAGTACACTTTGGAATGATTAGGGTAGGCTATATTGAAAAGGTGAGTGTTCAGTTGAGTTGGAAATGGATAAAGAAGCACGAGGCGTCTTAGAGGTGGGAAAACATGTCAAAAGTGCAGAGGAAGAATGAGTGTATCATCAGTGAGTTATGAACAGGCCCAACTTAATTGAAGCCAACCGTTTTCAAAAATAATCAGTGAAAGAATTAACATGGAAATATAGATTATGGAGGATATGAATATCATGCTAAAGAGAAACATTTTGATCAGGAAAATAACATGTTGGAAATTATGTTTAGAAAGAACATGGGAGGCACCTGGGTGGCTCAGCTGGTTGAGAGTCAGACTCTTGACTTCAGCTCAGGTCGTGATCTCAAGGTTCGTAAAATCAAGCTCCATGATGGGCTCTGCGCTTATAGTGTGGAGGCTGCTTGGGATCCTCTCTCTCTCTCCCTCTCTCTCTGCCCCTTCCCTGCTCCCTCTCTCTAAAAATAAATAAATAAATATTAAAAAAACAAAGAACACGGAATGGGAATGGCCAGCATTGGTGGAGGCAGATGGGTAGAGGGGAGATCCCCATCAACAGGATTTTGTAATAAGCCAGGTAGGAGGTTTAAGACTGTGGAATTAGAGAAATAGAAAAGAACTATTTTTGAGTGCATTGTGAAGAGGAAACCGGTGGGATTCAATGACTGATTCGGTATGAAGCCGGAAGAGAGTCAAAGACAATTCAGAGATTTTGAATTTGTGAGTTTTATCATTAACAGAAGATTTTGAAGGCTGAAGATCTAGAAGGGTCTCCTGTTGTCTGAGGGAAGGAAGCAGTGATCAGAGAAGAGTGTTGTAATGGGTTTTGAACAGATTTGTGGAATCACCTCCTTGCTACTTAACGTGATAGTCAGAGACCTCTGATTTCTGGCCCGGCCTCACTGTGCTAATGTCCCACCCTACACTGCCCTTATAGCAGCTGCTGTCCACAGTGGCAGACTTTAGGGTCACCTGGGTTAGGGGACTCTAAAAATCCCTAGCCTGGATTGCACTCCAACCAATGAAATCAGAATCTCAGGGGTTGGGATCCTAGTACCCGTATATATTTTTTAAAGCTTGTCAGATAATTCTATTATGCAGCCAATGTGGAGACCATTTATTGCCTTACACATATTTACTACCTACCCTTTTCCATATTTCTTCCTTGGAAATACTCCTTTGAATGGGCAAAAGGCACTGTGATAACCATTGTCCCGTCTCAGCGACCAACCAACCACCCAACTACCCAATTGCCTACCAAAGTGGGCACGTCCTTGGTTGTCTCTCTCCCCCTCACACCTGCACTAATTACCAAATCCAGCAATTCCACCTCTTAATTAGTTCTAGAATCTGACCTCTTCTTCCCTACCCATCACCACTTCTTAGCCCAGGTCATTTTTCCTTGCAATCCAGATGACTGCAGGATCCTCCTAAGTCTTCCAGTCTCGAGGCCTGTCAATCCCCTACCAATACTGTCGCTAAAAAACTTCTTATAAATGCAAATCTGGTTAGATCACTTCCCTGATTAAACCTCAGCAGTTCTATAAGGCCATTAGGGTGATTTAGAGGATATCCCATGATTTGTCCTTTGATCACTTGTCTAATTTTACATTTTGCCATTTACCCCCCCCCCCCCACACACACACACTCTGTGATCTGGGTGTACTAGATGCCTTCTCTTGCTTCTGGATGTTTATTCATAGTGGTCTCTATGCCTGTAACACTTTTCCCCTCCCTTCCCATCCTTCTCTCCTAGTATACTCCTGCCCCTCCTCTTTATCATCCTTCTCCACTTTTCAGCTTAGATGGCAGACACTTTCATATGAAAACCTTCAAAGGCCCACTAGGTGTGGATTAGATGTTCCTCCTGTGTGCTTTGGCCTTATTGTAATATTTATTACACTATTTATTTACCTTTGATGCTCACTAATCCATTTGTTTTGTAAATACAAGGACCGTGTCCATTTTGTGACTATTTTATCCCCAGCAAAATGCCTAAAACATAGTAGATGTTCAATAAATAATTTTGGAGTCACTAAGAAATGGATTGCCTATTATTATATTACAAATAACACAGTGGCTGATGCACATCAGTTTCCCCACAGTGAACACCCAGCAAAGAAATAACTACAGAGAACATTTATTCATTCTTCATTCTGGTGTCCACACAGAAAACCAGTAGAAAAACAGAACACTGCAGTTTTGATCAGTCCTGCCTAAGAGCAGAAAAACAGGGGAGTTGTCAAAATTAATCTGACTGTTTATCTCTTTAAAAGAACGTTACTAGTACAACAAACAGGAAGGTATTTGTATGAAGGACATTAGACAAAGTAGTAAAACTATTAAGATGGTGTTGGTAAAATACTAACCAAGAGAAGTTATGGGAACAAATTAAATCCTGAAATTGAACAACGACACGTTTGCTGAGCCCCCACTTTTGCCGTTCTAAGCGTTCCTGGAATTTAGATGCCCACCTAAGAGCCACTATATTTTCTTATAAAAGAAGATTGAGATGAAATTCGGTTGCTTCTATGGTTTGAGATTAAACTCCTTCAGGGATACGGGAGGGAAATTAAAATGGTTTGGATCTCTTATCTTTTGGTTTCCAGCTCCTTTGGCACCAGCATAAGATGCTTGACAATCAGGGCTAAGCCACCGCACACCATCAGAACTGAGCACGTTTGGTTTGTTCATTCTTCCGTGGGAGGACGTTTTAGGCATGTAGCCACGCCCTCCAAGACACAAGAGTGAATTAAAAGTGGATTTAGAGAGCACCCAGCAATGATAAACTGCAGTTCTGAGAGGAATAAATCCACCACCCAGATTCCCTTTAGCTGGCAAGGGAGGGGCTGAGGAAAGCAGCAAATTCTCCTTACGCTGATGTGCACACACACACACACACACACACACATACACACACACACACACACACACACACAGAGCAACATGGCGTCCTCCTATTCCTGCTTTTCCACAAATAACCCATTAGAGTAAGAATAAAGACCTTGCTTATATATCTTAGGTTTTAAAATTAAACAAAAGTGAAGAATTAGAATCACACCACAAGGTGTTCTCTGGGAATTTGATTCTAACTCACTGCATGACAAGCTTTCTTAGAAGTGTGAGTAAAAAAAAAAAAAAAAAAAAAAAAAAAAAGGTGTGTGTGGAAGACAGAAGAGTCATTTAATCCAAGGAGCAGCTGATCCTTGAATCTCCTCTTTTAACATTTTCCACTGAAGTATTCCAACAAGATAGAACCCCACCCCACCAAAATCTGGGGTCTTCTGCAGTACGGGATATATGTTTTAACTTTATAATTGATCTGAATTTTGCACTCTATAAACATGTAATAAAACCTATTTTATATGAATATTAAATAAAGTCAGTGTATCTGTGATTTTACATTTTTTCTAGCCGATGAAGAGGAAGCTAGGGAACAAATATCTTCCATATTAAAAAGAAAAAAAAAGGTTGCAATCCTACTTTGGTATCCCCTCCTGGCCTTTCATAGTATTTCCCTTACCTTCTCTGGTACAACCCCCAGCCCTGGATGTTCTGGGCTTTCTGATAATTACCAGGCTCAGGAGAACATCCTCCTCTCAAAAGCCCACCTGATGGTCAGTTATTTTTATCCATACATCCATCAAATAAATATTTATTAAGGGTTTACTATGTCCCAGGACTTATATAGATACTCCCCAGTCTTCCTTTTCTGTCTCTAGTTCACCCCTCACCACACAAGCCTGTACTCTTGTGAATGTGGAACACCATAAAGGCTTTCAAAGAACAACCGACCCTGTATTGAGTGTCCCCAGTGGCTTAATGTTATAACTTCTTGTCTTGCTTTCTGTTAGTGAACTTGGACCAATCCTAATTTTTCCAATTGAATGTTCTTGAACCTCCTATATACCTTCTTCTTGACCCACTTTCCTATTTTCCCCATATGAGATAGATTATGGAGATTAAGGGTAATAGGTTTTATTAATTTTACTCTGTGGCTAACCAACTAACCAGTGATAGTGAGTAAGCCACTTAACTTCCTGAAGTTCCTTTTCCTCCCTGAAAATTGGAGATAGTAACACTTACCATGTAAAGTTGCTATTAAAATGAAGATTAAATATGTCTAGTGGTGTAAAACCCTGCATGGATCTGGATCGTAGTACATCTTCAATGTATTTCAGAACCCAGTTAGAAACAAGTTCTAGCTTCTTCTTACTGTGAGAATACCGTCATGCATGGTAGGCAGCATATACACGTAATTGAGGCACCGGTGAAGAAGGCACACCAACAAACAATGAGGGAAAGTTCTAGAAAAAATGTGTATATTTAAAATTTTTTGTATGTTTATTTATTTTTAAGTGAGAGGGAGAGACAGAGCATGAGCAGGGGAGGGGCGGGGGGGGGGGGGGACAGAATCTGAAGGAGGGTCCAGGCTGTGAGTTGTCAATACAGAGCCCCACACGGGGCTCACACTCATGAACCACCTGAGCCAAAGTTGAATGCTTAACCAATGGAGCCACCCAGGCACCCCTATATATTTTAAAAACATGGTAGTCATCGTGGGAAAAAAAGTAGAATTTTGATGGACTTCTTCACCTTTATCTTACGTTGACTTAGGCATGTGTGAGATTGGGAGCAGCCGTATCTTTTATATATTTATGACTGCTAAAGGCCTTAGGTTTGCTTAGCAGACAACTAGAAATTTTGCGTCACAGTTGAGTGCTGTAAGTAATGTCCATCCACAGAGTACAGTTCTACCTACTCAGGTTCTCCCTCCAAGAGGGTAGGTAGCCCAGCAACAGTGAAAAGACTCGGTTCTCTGACTTTTACTAGATAAAAATGCCAAAAGCTATTGAGCATTTACTATAGACTATGCTGTTTACATGGGTCATTTCACTTGGGTCTTACCAGTATCCTAGCTTTAGCCTGTGAAGAAACTGATGCTTCTGGGTGTAAAGCCATGTGCGCTGAGCTATGCAGCTACCCAGCTGGAGGGCTGGGATTCGAAGCTAGCCTTTCTGATTCTAGGGCCTGAATGCTTCAACCCTACACTAGACCATCTCACTGGTTCCCTAAATGGAAATTTCCAAGGCAGTCGGCATTAATGAATTTTAGGGCAAGTTATTATTTATTGAACTATATCTGACATACAATATCCTATCACTTTCAGGTGCACATCATAGTGATTGGTATTTCCACACACCGTGGAATGATCGTCATGATAAGTCTAGCGACAGACCATCTGACACCTTACAAAGTTATTGCAATATTGTTGACTATCTTCCCTGTGCTGTATGTTTCATCCCCATGACTTTGGGGAAGTCATGTACTTTTGGGGAAGTTTGTACTTCCCAATTCCCTTCACCTATTTTGTTGGCCCCCAATCCTTTCCCGCTCTGGTAAGCCAACAGTATCCTATATCTGTGGGTCTGTTTCTGTTTTGTTTGTTAATTTGTGTTGCTTTTATAGATTCTACATGTAAGTAATAGCATACACTATTTGACTTTCTCTGACTTGTTTCATTTAGCCTATAACACCCTCTAGATCTATCCATATTGTCACAAATGTCAAGATTTCATTGTTTTTTGTGCCCAAGTAATAGTCCATTATATATATATATATATATATTACATATATATATATATATGTAATATATATACATGTATATAATGGGTATATACATGATCTTTATTCACTTGTCTGTCAACGGACACTTAGGTTGCTTCCTTGCCTCGGCTGTGGTAAATAATGCTGCAAGGAACATAGGAGTGCCTGTATCTCTTCAAATTGGTGTTTTAATTTCATGGAGATAAACATCCAGAAATGGAATTGCTGGATCATATGGTAGTTCTATTTTTCATTTTTTGAGGAATGTCTGTACTGTTTTTCATTGTGGCTGCACCAATTTACATTCCCACCAACAGTGCAGCAAGATTTCCTTTTCTCCACAACTTCGCCAACACGTGTTGTTTTTTTGTCTTGATAATAGCCAGCCTGACAGGTGTGAGGTGACATCTCATCATGGTTTTGATTTGCGTTTCCATGATGACTAGTGATGTTGAGCATCTTTTCACGTGTCTGTTGGCCATCTGTATGTCTTCTTTGGAAAAATGTCTATTCAAGTCCTCTGTCCATTTTTTTATCCAGTTTCTTGTTTTGTTTTTTTTTGATATTAAGTTGTGCATGTTCCTTACATATTTTGGATATTAACTTGTTATCAGATGCATGGTTTGCAAATGTCTTCTCCCATCCAGTAGGTTGACTTTCTGTTTTGTTGATGGACTTCATCACCGTGCAAAGGTTTTTTAATTTGATATAATCTCATTTGTTTATATTAGCTTTTGTTATCCTTGTCCGAAGAGACTGGTCCAAAAAAGATTGTTAAGACCATGTCAGAGAGCTTACGGCCTATGGTTTCTTCTAGGAGTTTTATGGTTCCAGGTCTCCCATTCGAGTTTCTAAGTCATTTTGAATTTATTTTTTGTGTGTGGTGTATAAGAGTGGTCCAGTGTCACTGTTTTGCATGTAGCTGTCCTGTTTTCCCAGCACCATTTCTCAAAGAGGCTGCCTTAGGATAAATCATTTTTCTAGACTGTTTCTAGATTTATATGGGTGAAGAAAAAAAGTATGGAAGAAAGTGAAGCCAGAGGCCGAAATGGACAGGACGAAAGATTGCACAACTTTAGAAAGAATTTGCAGACTGGTGCAGGGCAGCTAACCCCCACCACAGAGGGATATCAGGAGCATTCATGAAGTAGCTGGTCCGAGTTGCACTGTTCCTTGGAGGAAGGAGCTTTATAAATAACTGAGGCTACTTTTCTCTTTAAAAGAGAATTAAGTAAACGTTGATTGTTTGCTTAACTAGCACAACTTGACCTTTATCGCTAGTGATTTTTTTTTCTTCCTCTAAAAGGCAAGACCCTGGAGATCATAGGGCATCTTCAACATGGGGAGCTGCCCAGAATTTGCATTGAAGGTCCCCTGCAAACCATCTTTGTCCCAGACGGCCTCGCCCAGGCAAGCATGAGAAGTGCATGGGGTAAGCAAAGGGCTGGGTGCCATGGCATTTGTTTTTCATTGAATAGGATTAGGGATTCTGACATGAATGATTAATCACCACATTGCAGACGGCTGACGAACACAGGAAAGAGTCCACTCGGAGTGGATGGTGCATGCAATCTATTCCAAACAGCTGCTGGG
Source organism: Herpailurus yagouaroundi (assembly GCF_014898765.1). NCBI lineage: Eukaryota > Metazoa > Chordata > Mammalia > Carnivora > Felidae > Herpailurus > Herpailurus yagouaroundi. The sequence continues at coordinate 8,567,101 of NW_024412470.1, forward strand.
TGTTCCTGTCTCTTCCACCTCCCTACTCTTTCCTTAGGGTCCTTACTCCTGGCATCTCTCTTTCTCCTTCCCTTTCCCTTTTCTCTTCTAACTTGGTCTTCTCGCTTTTTTTCTTTCTTTCACGTTTTCTCCCCCCTCTCCAAAACCCATCTTTGGTGATGATGATTCTCTCTTCCTTTCCACCCCCAATCCCCTTTTTGTCTTGTATGCCAAACCGGTACCTGAGTCTGGAGCCCTGGGGGGGGGGGGGGGGGGCCCCGCGGGGGTTTTACAGAGGGGGGTGGAGGCGAGATTTGAAAGCATTGGGCTGAATTGCAGCTTTTCCCATCACTCCCTTATGCACAAAGGCAACGAAGAGGAAAATGTCCCTCCGCTGACCGAGAGGAAGAATACAAACAGAATGGCACACACACACACACACACACACACACACATACACACAATGTTATGTGAGGAACACAGCAGTGGGAACAGGAGTTGTGTCTCCAGGTGTCTCAATTTTCCAGGCTTGACGTAACTCCCTGTTTCCGGAGGCAGGTGTGGCAGGAGGCTATTTCCTCCATGCTTGCTATAGCTTGTTAATGTACGATTTTAACTTTAGAATAATGTTTCATTTTTAGCCATTTGGTTTTTGGAAAGCTGCATTTGCTGTAACTCCCCTTGGGAAGATGACACCATCATAAGCGCCTGAGTCTCGAAAGCCTAGAACAAGAACTCTGGAGTCTGATTTTCTTGTTTCATTCCTGACTGTAACCTTCCTAGTTGTGGGAATCTCGGTCTTACATCATCTCGCATCAGAATTATCAGGAAAACTTGAAAACATGTGGATGGCTGCTTCCCACTCCCAGAGTTCTGATTAAGTCTAGAATTGGGTCCAAAAATGTGCATTTGTAATAAGTTCCCAGGTGATCCTGTTGCCATGGGTCTGGTAATCCCTCTCAGAACCATTTTCCTCAGTGACTTCCTGGTCCTCTGTCCACATTTACAAATACACCTAGGGTCTGTGGCTTAGCATTTACAGCTTCGAAAATCTAGGACTACTCTTAGAGAAAATAAATGTTACTAAGAAAGTTGACCAACTATCCGATATGAATATAATGTGGCCAAGAAAGTCATCTAAGGCAAAGATAAAAACCGTCATCTCCCAGTCTTCCAGAATCTTCTCTCCATACACACACACACCGATAGAGTCCCTCTTCCCTGTACTGTGCCTGATGACATCTCCCTACGTGACCTCCTCTCAAATTCTTCATGCTCACTCCGTCATGTCCCAGGTGGTGGTCCCCGTGGAAATGTGACCCTTTTGTCTTTTATCACCTGCCTATAACTTCAAAGTGTCATATGTGTGTGTGTATATATATATATGTATATATACACATATATATACATACATATGTGTGTGTATGTGTGTGTGTGTACTGTTGACTCTTGAAAAACATGGGTTTCAACTGTGTGGGTTCACTTATACACAGATTTTTTTAGTAAAAAGTGTACTTTCTCTTCCTTATGAGTTTTGCAGTAACATTTTCTTTTCCTTAGCTTCCTTTATTATAAGAATAATATATAATATATATAACATATAAAATATGTGTTCATTGGCTGTTTATGTTATTGGTAAAGTTTCCAGTTAACAGTAGTCCATTAGTAGCTTCTGGAAAATCAAAAATGATACACAGAATTTCGAGTGCAATGAGAGTTGGTGTCTCAATCCCCATGTTGTTCAAGAGTCGTTTGTGTGCATATATGTGTGTGTGTGTGTGTGTGTATACACGTATATAATATTATATATATTGATTCTATATAAATATATAATGAATTATTCTATTTATATGCATTTTATGTATACATATAATAATTTAAGTAATATATATATTTGAACTTATCATCTGCCTAAGATGTTAAAGTGACAAACACATATTCTATATTTTCAAAGTGATACAAATATGGATAAACATATTTAAACTTCACTAGCCGTGCCAAGTCAGCAAGCCGGCAGGACGTCCACCTGCCCCAAGTGCAGCGCCACCAGGTGTCCTCTTAGCAGCCTGCGATCAATTAGTGATTGTAATTGAAACTAAATGTCGTTAATTATGTAACTTTGGCCTCTTCCAGTCTGGTTCCCCTAAAATGGCATCACGGCACTGCGGGCGCTACAAAGAGCTGGCGACAAGAGGAAAAAGGAATGAACGCACAGTCCACAAGCACTTGACTCAAGTTGAATGCTCAACCCACTCTTACTATTCGTTTCTTTTTTCATCCAGATGGGGATTTCTGTGCATATGGTAACAAGCAAGGTAAAATTTTGAACGATCTGATTGGCAATGAAGTGAAACAGCTTCCAGTGTCACCCTCTCTGGGGTACTGGGTTCATAAATGTTAACTCATTGGAAGAGATGACTCCCAACCCAAGGCTGGCTTTTCAGAGACTGGTCCAACAAGCCGAAGACTGTTGAGGGCATTGCCTTCTTAGAAGCTCACATCAAACGACCCTGTCTACGCTGCTGACCTCACCTACTGTAAAGCCATCCCTGTGGGAGGAATTGTTTCAGCTGATTTGAGAATCTACCTCAAATGTAAGCCTGGAAAGGAGAATGAAGGACATTTGCCTTTGATGGGGAAATGCAATCTTAAAGCCTGAGGATAGGTGATTGCTGTAATACACAGGGTCCCAAAAAGCTGAGCTGTCACATTTGGCTAATGGATGGAAGCATGAAAAACTCTGGAAATATCAAAGCTTAACATTTTTCCAGTAACATTAATTCACTTACACTGTACATAATTTTTTCAGATTACTCATTAAGCTGTTAAAATAGCTTTATATAGAATATGAGAAATATGCTTGCTTGTACGTGACTAAGAGTCTCTCAGGCTTTGTATCTCCTAACTTTTTTTTAAGTATAAATTTGTACCTGAGTGCTTTATTAATATAGCTTTTTGCATATAATTTCCCTAGTGGTTTTTTGTTTTAAGAGAAAGTATGACTGGAACAAAGGAACTGCCAGTATTTAATAATGTTTGCATTCAAATATTCTACATAGATTTTAAGTTTAGCACAGTGATGGGGTGCCTTGTGAGGGGAAGTCAATTTCAGTGTTTTGCTCCTGCTGTGTGCTTGGAAGTTTCTTTTCAACTAGGCAAATCTGAACAGATAGGAGAATAAACCTTCTGGCAAGACACAGCTTCCCTCTTACCCCTCTCAACCACCCACCAAGATCTCCCTTCTTATATAATGTTAAGAGTTTACCTAGAAACTTCCCTGGGTGAAACTTCCTTAGACAGTGACATCTTCAGACCAGACTTGAGTGTATACAGCCCCACTGTCTTCTTCAGAACCTCGCCCTGTGACAACATCTAGCATAAATGTCCTGCTCTCTGCCATGTGACCATGGTGGATAATTGGATGAATCCGAGAGCCAGTGGGAACTGGATTGCAGAATATCACTGGAACTTGAGGATTTCACCAAGACTCTTAATCATTGATGTCCTTATGTGCACAATGGGATCATAGCCTTTAAGTCATAGGATTGTGTGGAATAAGGGAAATTGAATTACAATGACAGGAAAGTGCCTATAACATCATCTTGCTTTGTTTCCTATGTTGTCCACTCCTGTCTCCCCACACGCCAGGAGATCCCAGAGGAGAATCTCAGTATGAGGAAGGGTCTAAGAGATGACTTTTGCTCATGACATATTGGGCACAGGCAATTCTGCTTTACACATCGTAGTCCAGACCCTCCAACACCGTTCTGACCATATCGGGATGCAGCGAATTTCGACAATCCTCGTGCAAAGTTAAAATTTAATGCAGCAACAAATATTTCTTTGCACAAAGCATGATGTAGGGTTCAGTGTAATTGGGTAGAATCTCACTTTGGGGAAGCAAGGCTTGAAAACCTCTTATCTGCTGTCACGGGAGCAAAGGAACCCGATACCTCTAACACACACGATAAAAATGTGGAGCACAGACTGAGGTTCCTTGGAGCTTGGGAAGAATATCTTCTGCTCAACTGAGGGCTGACGTGCCTGACCACTGTGGACTCCAAGGGCAATGCTGTGAGAAATCGTGTTGGGGCGCCTGGGTGGCTCAGTCGGTTGAGCGTCCGACTTCAGCTCAGGTCATGATCTCACAGCTCTGTGAGTTCGAGCCCCGCATCGGGCTCTGTGCTGACAGCTCAGAGCCTGGGGCCTGCTTCGGATTCTGTGCCTCCCTCTCTCTCTGCCTCAACCCACTCGCATTCTGTCTCGGTCTCTCTCAAAGAGAATAAAAAAAAGAAAGAAATCAAGCTGGTCCTCTGTCAGCCCCACTGTGGGCATTCGGCTTAGGGAAGACGGGACCGTTGTTTAAATAAAATTTGGCAGGAAATGCGATCTGACCTTACAGGGGCAGGGCTAATTACGTTAGTTACCTGTGAGGCCCAGCTTCCCTGTTACCCATTCAGGAATTTCACTGTGATCCCTCCCACACAAACAAATTGGGGGGAGGGGGGTACGGCAGGGAAGGTGAGTTCAATGAAATCGTGAAAAAACAATCAGTTCTAATTTTCAAAGTAAACAGCGATTTAAGCTTCTCCAACCCTCCTCCCTGACCACAAACGAAGAGACAAAAAGATTTGTTTCTGGAGACCACATTCCTTTGCGGCATACGCTCTGGAAAACTGAAGATTGCCCCTCTCAGCAGGCTTAGCCACAAATTCCAAAGGTTCAGTCTTTAGAATCAAAGACCCTCACCCTCATCTGTATTTTTTTTTCTTGCTATAAAGACATTGTCGGGAAAATTTTTTAAGTTTATTTATTTATTTTGAGAGAGAAAGCATTTGCTCGCATGCGAGCAGGGCAGGAGCAGAGAGAGGGAGAGAGAGAATCCCGAACGGGCTTCATACCGTCAGCGCAGAGCCCTACGCGGGGCTCAATTCCACAAACCGAGGTCATGACCTGAGCTGAAATCGAGAGTTGGACGCTTAACTGACCGAGCCACCCAGACTCCCAATGGAGGAAGTATTTTTTAATCTCAGAATCTATAGTATGCAGCACAGTGCCAAGCAGAGAGTACTCGCTTGATAATCTTTTTTTGTACATAAATGGATGAAACATATACCTGGGAGTCACTTAACGATCTCTGTTCCCTACCTCATTTTACTTACGTATGTACAATTATGGGCCTTTGTGGTGTTATGTATAGTGGACATACGGATGCATCTTAATGCTTGTCAGGAAAATTTCTTAATTCTGCATTTGTAGACATTACCTTTTGACTTCCTCGTAGGTGAGGTGAAGACTGAGCCCATTTTGTTACGGACGCACATTCATACGCACACCTACCATTCTCAGTCTTTCCCAATGTAATCATTTCACACATTTTCGTGTAATCTATAGGCAGCGTCTATAGTCCATAGTCATGAAGATTGTATAATCGTTGCCTAGTCACTGACTGCATTGTGATTGCACCTCTACTCTGTACGATATTTTGTTTGTCAATAATCATTGCCTTGGTTTACATCTGTGACCTTATGGTGAATGTGTAGTAAAACTTCTGACAGGTTGCTAAAGCTGCCCCCAAAATGGCCAAGCCCGGAAGCAACCCTCAGTTATGATTTGTTTTATCTTGTTTGTCCGTTTTGGGGGACAGTTCTATGTAACCACATCTCCTCTGGCTCCCATGGAAGCATTGTTCTCCAGGCTTATCGCATCGACATCATTATGAGATGGTTGCTCCCGCCTGTGTTAGATTCCCCTTTTCCTGGTTCCTTCCCACGTCTTCTTTCTTTGCTTCCTTCTTGTGGGGAAGTAGGGTGTCTTCCCGTAGTGCCTAAGAAAGTATGCATGGAAAATGAAATGCCGAGACCTTGCTCTTCTTGAGGGCATCTTCGTTCTACCCCACGATCTGATTAGTCCAGCTGAGTAACAATTGTAGGTGGGAATTTAAGGACATTTCTCTTTTGTCTTCTAACTTTTCCATTGGCTTCTGCCTTTCAGTGTTTCTATGATGTAAAATGTCACCCTGTTCCCTAATCCTCTGTACAAGAACAATTTTTTTTCTCTCTAAAAACTGTCTGGGTCATTCCTGGTGTTCTCAGCTTCACCATGGTGGGCTTTGATGGAGAACTGTTTCCTTTCCCTGTGGTGAACTCTTACTGGGCCCTTGCAGTACTTAGATTTATCTCCTTGACTCTGGGAAAATATAGTGTTAGTACTTTGGAAATGTCTTATTCTCTTTCTAGAACTCCTGTTCTTCAGATATTAGACCATATGCAACTATCCTTGAATTTTATAATTTCTCCCTGATTTTTATCCCTGTGTGTGTGTGTGCGCGCGAATGAGTGTGAATGTGTGTTTGGGAGACTTCTTAGTCTTTGAAAGTTCCTATAGGTAGAAGTCTGCCCTTATTTTGGTCATATCTATTTAGATATTAATTATAGTGTTTTTGGTCTATTCTGTGAGTTTCTGGTTTTCTCCAAGCTACTTCCTTCCTTCTTTCTTTCACTTTTTCCTTTTCCTCTGTTTGGATGTATTGGTCGTAGCCTACACATTAAGTGTTTCCCTCCAGTGTTTGGTGATTCTGGTTATACCTTTATGTTTGAGAGTGAGACACTAAAACTCTGCTTGTATGTGGGTAGGGCTGATAGACTAATAGCCCTCTCAGGAAGGGTATTTTGGGTCCCTTCAAAATGGAGATCGGTATGTCTCATTCTTGTCTTCATTTCCTCAGAGAATTCTGATATCTCCTTAACATAGTCCTTAAGAATAAAATAATATTGGCATCTATACACATTTTGTGTAATTTTACCATCACATTTAAAAGCAATGGGTCTTTACAAATTTAGTTTTGAAATCATGATGGGGAAATATCCTGAATGCAAAACTAGAAGGGAAAATTTATAATTTATCACAACTTTCATGGCAGAAACTTTTAACAACAACAAAAAAATGCTGCTCATAAGGCAGTAACAGCTGGATTTCTACATGAGATGACTGGTTGGTTTTGTTCCTCGTGGTTTTCTCGTGTGATTCATGGGGGCTTAATATGAAACAATACTGGCAAGATTCATAAATACTGGCAAGATGTGTGGGACCACCATGGGCTGGGCCTGGCCTCACTCGGGAAAGTCTCACTAATAACTGCACACACACAGCTCTTTCCTAGTGCCTTGACCCTGGGGATTACGGGCAGGAGAAAAGCAAAGGAACAAACAAAAATCCAGCATCTTCCTCAGTACATGAGAGACCCTTCAGAACCTAGAAATCAAGACCACTTAGAGTTCAAATTCTAGTAATTTATTAAATGGGACTGCCCTTGTGATCTCAGACAGGGAGAGCTGAGATAGAAAACAATGAGTGGTACACTTGCTTCTCACCCCTAACAGCTGGCCCGAGATTGATATCCGCCATTTCCGCCTTCACTAGGGTATCAGGTAACGAGAGTTCATCGAGGATTTGGTGATGTTGGAGTAAAAGCCTTTTATAATATTAACAACTGTCAGAGTGTTTAAAAAATTGACCAAGGTGCATTGTGGCCAGCTAGAACTTTTTGTGGGATGTGATAAGCAAGTGGATATCAACTCAAGTCGACAACACGGCACAATGCATCACTGGTCACCAAAGAGGTGATACATCACACGAGGGATGGATGAAGTTATCTGGGCCATTTTCAGTGCCGAGGAAACAGAGAGAGCACCTATGGCCACTACTCCAAAACTGTAAACCTTGCATCTTTTTTCCCCAAAGGAATATACTCTAAATTGGACAAGGTCAGAAAGGATTTGAGAAAACCTTGATAAAAACTGAAAAAGAAACAAAACAAAACAAAACAGAAACCAACCATCCTCCAGATCATTGCTGGACACACACATGCACTCACACACGCGCACACACCTGAGCGATAACAGAGATGGAACTCAAGGTGAGTAGCACAGGAGTGAACAGGTGCACTCACAACTCATTTTGAATATAATCCAAGAGATGGAGCTTTCTACAAAATAGTTGATATTTATAAACAAAGTGGACAAATGACAGATGCCTGACAAAGATTCTCCGCTTCATAGAAGGACCTACCTCAGGGCCCCTTTCTTTAGCTGCTTTCTTTGAGGTTTTTGATGGGTTTTGGATTACGAACTGATGCAATTGTCAGAGAGTCAGGCTTGAGGGAAGAGGACTGTGGGCAACCCTTCCGGGTGGAAATTAATGAGAAAAAGAAAATAGTCTTTGAGTTGATAATTTAAGGGGACTGGAAAACTGAGAAGTCACTCCCAACAATTAGATTTTTTGAGTGGCTCTTTGGAAACCTAATTTTGGGTAATTGGCAAACTACACCCACAAATCCCTGTGAAATCAACATTTCTCAAAGGCTCTAGACTGCGAGCATCAATGATACTTTGTTAGAGGAAGGGGAACCCTTGTCTTTCTTCTTGGCTTACACCAGCAGTTCCAAGACTCTGACATTCCATAATCAGTACAATTCAAACAACTAGCAAACACCGGTTTGTCTGCAGGTGGGGAGGGAGAACAGACCCAGACAGGCGCACCGTTTTTTTCATCACAGAGCCTTTAAACAAAGCGACATCTGCTATCTTATGCATTTCTCTCATTTCATTCAAAGCCACAATAAAACCTGGAAAAAACAATGAGTAGTCTCAAAATCAAAGGCAGCTCTTTATTAGCTTAACATAAATTAAAGTAAAAATGTTTCCTCCATGGTCTTTCCGCTTTCCATCATGGAACGTGCTGGTGGCAAACGCCTCTGCACAGTGGGGTGATAGTAGAGAAAAAGCTGCGAGCTACTCATCCAGACCTTGCCAGACCCTGAAAGTCTTCTATTTTATCCCAACATAACTGAGCCCTGGAGCTGGAAAGGGGCTTAGAAACTGCTTTGTCAAACGACTTGTTTTTCAGCTAAGGAGGCTTCGTCATGTCTAGGGCAGCCCGGCTTCCCCGGGGCCTGAGTGGGATTTGGGGCGGCTCTCCTGTCCCATGCACTTGACGTTGCTGCCTTTCACTCCTCTGCTTGCCTGAGATGCTGACGTTCTAACCCAGCCGTGCAGAATGTGGAGGCTCTTAAGGGCCATCTCCTTGAAGCTGAAAGAGTTTTTATCAAGAAGTATATTTATTGGGTACCTGCTGAGAGAAAATCCCAGGGGAGAGAGAGAGAGAGAGAGAGAGAGAGAGAGAGAGAGAGAGTCTTTTTCCTGGAGTTGAGCAGAACGCAGTCTGGAAGACAGGTCAAGTGCATGAAAGTAAACCTCACAGGGCTCAGTAGCGCCGGACTGAACATCTCCTGAGTCGGGGAACAGCAAGGATCAGCGGGGGCCTGGGAGGCGGAGTAGTCACGTGCTCCTGAGGAGCATTTACAGGAAGCGGAGTCGCCGCAGGTAACTTGGCTGTTGGGCCCGGAACTCACCCGGGACTCTCCCAGCGAGGGCGCAGGCCCCACCAGACCCCCCCCCCCCCCCACTGGGGCTTCGGGCATCTCCACCCCGGGTCATTTCAGTTCTCACAAGGTGACGAGGTTTGAAGACGGCGGGAGGATCGAACGAGGAGACACCGGACACCCTTCTGCGTCCCCGTTACGCGCCACAACCTTTCCTGGTAGATGCGCTCTTGACCTTGCTGGGACAAACCCTAGAAACAGATTTCCCATTTGCCGGCCTCTCCCTGGGCCTCCTGCAGCATCCTGTCGCTCAGACAAGTACTGTTGTTAATGGGTTTATGGGAAAGGTTTGGCCTGCCTTTCCATCTGCACTTTCTGCTGGCTCCCTCCGAAAGCGCGAGTTCGCCATACGACATTCCCTTGAATTATTTAGATTGGTAACTCTTTCTGCATCTCACATCTTTAGTCCATCTGTTAGCCGGAGCTTTGCCTTTATAGGAAGTGTCCTTTATGCGTGCTGGCATCTGTCAGCAGTACACGTCCCTCTTTTATTCATGATCTTCTATGGGAGAGGATACAAGCTGTAGAAACACCGCATGCCTGGTATGCATTTCATTTTAATGGAAGATTACATGACTGGGGTGCTGGTTTTATTACCTTGCTCCACATGCCTCCATTCATCACCTGGGAGCCCCCTCACCCGGCCTGTTAGGAGGCACTGGCCCCTCTGCAGCCCCTCGGGCCCAGCTTTGCGCAGGAAGTGGGCTTGATGGGGGAGAGAAAACTATCCTCTAAAAAAAAAAAAAGATGAAAGCTCACGAGAAAGGAAAAAAAATATATATATATCCTTGGGACTCATGGGCTGTGGGAAAGGGGAAAGGTCTTGGCCTCAAGCTGATACGCAGATGCGGACACGGAATTATTTATACAAACCATGAGCTGCATTAGGGAAATGTCACTGGGAGCATCATTTCATCGCTGAGTATATATATCCTCCCTGAGAATCTGCTCCTAAAAACGTACACTTTTTTTTTTTCCTATTTTCCCACTCACGGCATAATTAAATCTCTGAGAGGGTTTCTCATCCATTTTTCCTTTTCATGCTGGAATAGCCTTTATAATTCTGTTTGCCAGATGTGGATTATACACAAGAAATAATCTACACGGATTTTTTAAATTGTCTTACATTATCATTTTGATGTCAACCTAAAAATAATCAACACAAGGATCACCTAAATAGGGGGATCGTATATCCTGGTTGCTGTGTACATTCATGGTTTACGTCTACCTATTGTTTATAAATTAGTGCCTGACAGTTATTTTTGTCACTTTCCTCTCTACTCACAAACGTGAGCCAGTTTGGATTCTAAAGTATGGGCACCCTAATAAAAAATCTTGTGGATGGCCGCTTGATACGTAACTACTGCCAATGTGATGTCAGTGCCCGTGTTAGCCATTGTGTTTCCCTTTCCCCTGGTGCCCCGTCATCCTTCTTTACTGTGTATATGGGTGGGTGCCCAGTGAGGAAGGGATCCATATCCATATCTGGAAGATGAGTTCTTCTGACTAGGGTCCTTTTCAGCATAGCGTTCATTCGTTTAACAAATATTTAATGAGCACTTACTGTGTGTCACATACCTTTCTAGATATTGGGAATACAATGTGGGCAGGACAAAAGTCTTCACTGTCATGATACTGACATTCATTGACAATGATGAAGATTATATTGTGGCTGAGAGCCTTTCACAGTTTTTTGTACACATTTACATTTACGAAGGATGTGCAGTGTGTTATAGCCCTCGGTGAACACAGACGTTGCTAAGTGGCCCACAGAAATGGAGTGAGGCCAAGAGCACATTGGAGAGATAGTGAGGACAGGCACCTGTTCAGAGGAACCACTGATATACAAGCATTCACTGCATATAAGTTGTGTTCCTTATTCCCTCCATAGCATTTGACATATTTCAAAGGGAAATGAAAAGAATGAAGGCTAAAGTCCTGCACTTATTATGAGGACCTATGGAAATACTGGAAAGAGACAAAAACAGATGAGGGTTAATCCAGTACACACACGTGAGAATTCTCTGATATTTTATTAAAAGAGAACACTGGAAAAACACCAACGACATTCAATCTAGGCTTCTGTGAGGTCATCATTGAGAAGCTGGTGTGTAAATACTTGAAAGTGTAGTTTACTGAAAATCCCCTCAATTTTATCTTCCAAGTCTTCCATTAAATTTCTGCTTCTACTATTGTGCTTTTAATTTTCAAGAGTTTTTTTTTCTTTTTTCCTGATCTTAATTTTTTATATCATCCTATTTGAAATTTGTTAATGGAATAAAATCCCTTATCCCTCTGAGGATATTAATTATAATCGGGTTGTTAAAGATTTCTCCTGTTTGCAAATGTCTTTGTTTTCTATGAAGTCTTTTTTTTTTCTTTAACTTGATTTTGGTCCTGTCTTCAATGTTAGGTGTTTTTTTTTATAAATCGTAGGGTGATTTTTGATGGTCCATTTGTAAGAGTAGGGTATTTAAAAAGCCAATGAGAAGCTTCATATGCCCAGGAAGAACCTGTTGACTGTATGGTGATCGGGCAGGAACCATGTATTTTTATTGGAAGATCTCCAAATGCCAGTTTTGGTAAGTCATTTCTTTTTGACATTCAGTTTCCCTAGAGTGGTAGCTTTGTCTCCTGCTTGAAGGACCTAAGCTGTGTGCATTCTAAATGGTGAAAAGAGTGTGGGGCCTGGAATGTCTCGTGGTTCAGAGTGAACACTTTTACTTAACCCCTTTTTATCCCCACCTTCAGAGATGGTGGCTTTCTAGCGTTCTGGACCTTGAATTGGGTCCCTTTCTCCCGGCCCGTGCTCTGGAGGCTTAGGTTCGGATATTTTTGCTATGCTAAGTGAGTTATAAGAAGTCCATTTGCTTTCTCTTTTCCCAAATGTTATCTTATCCTTTGTCCACTATCACGTTCTGCTCTCTTCTTTTCATTTTGTGGATTTACATCTTATTTAAAGTTATTCTAGGGGTGTCTGGTGGCTCAGTTGGTTAAGTGTCCAACTCTGGATTTTGGATCAAGTCATGATCCCAGGGTCGTGACATCGAGCCCCATGTTGCACTCCATGCTGTGCACGGAACCTGCTTAAGATTCTCTCTCTCTCTCTTTCTGCCTCTCTCTCTCTCTCTCTCAAAAAAAAAAAAAATTAAAAAAAGTATTCTGTAGAACTGTAGGAGGGTTTCAGGATGCAGCAGAGATAATCCATCTTCTAGCTTTCACTGCGATCCGTTTGTCTCTTTTCCAGGGTAAAGATTTCCGATTACTCTTGCAAGTCTTTGTATGAACAGGTGCCGAGTTCCTCTGCCATGCTGAACGTCTCTTCATAGCACAACCCATTGTCCTTGGGCTTATTTCAGCTCCCCATTATTATAAGAAATGTAAAATAAATATAAAATCCACAGAAATAAAGCTCTTTGGTTTGATTTTATATTGCTACGTAAGTGACAATAAAGAAATGACATAATATATAGCCCTTGTCTTTCAGATGATGATAATCTATTTAAGGGTTTGGTCTCAACAAGTCAGGTGGTTTGCCAGATATCATTGAAAATAAAGACTACTTCTCCTTATTTCCACTCTCAAGTGAGACCTCAGCTCATGAAATCTGTCCAGTCTCTGAGCAGGTACAAAATACAGGAATGCCTGGGTGGCTCAGTGGTTGAGCATCTGACTTCGGCCTTGGCCATGATCTCGCCGTTCCCGAGTTCAAGCCCCATGTCAGGCTCTGTGCTGACAGCTCAGAGCCTGGAGCTTACTTCAGATTCTGTGTCTCCTTCTCTCTCTGCCCCTCCCTTGCTCGTGCTCTGTCTCTCTCTTAAAAAATAAATGAACTCTAAAAAAATTAAAAAAAGAAAAAATACAGAAGAGCCCGCAATTTCTCCCATTCTACAGGTGCTACATTTGAGCTGGGACGACTAGATGGTAGAGAAGCCTTGCTGAGCTGGGGCTTCTGGACCAGGTATGTCCTCTTGCCCCTGGGTGTCAAGGCATGCTTCATGGATTTCCAATATGGACAGTTGCCTCGTGTTCCTCCTCAGAAGGAGTCAGTGCTTTATTTCATGCTCTGTTGTCACCATCCTGAGATTCTCAATCATTTTTGAACAAGGAACCCTATGTTTTCATTTTGCACCAGGTCCTGCAAATTACGTAGTCAGTCCTGCCTGACATAGTGCATGAATCCCTGACAGCTGAGAGAGTGGAGAGTGAATTTAACAGTCTGACCTCCCCATTGTGAGGAAACAGTTGGGAATGATCATAGGAGACATCGGAGTTGTGAGATTATAAATAGCAGAAAACCAGAAGATACAGGATAGATTGGATCTACAGTTGCCAATATGTATTCAGGTTCTAGGCAGGCAATCGAAATGTGGGAAAGGGCTGGTATACGAGAGCAAGGCTGTCTATCGCCCAACAGAAAGAGCATGTCCTGTATAAAGACATTCAAATTCAATTGTAAAACGCTAGGCTGTATCGGACAGAATATACAGGTGGGTCACCAATTTGCGAGCCATGCTTTGACATAATCCAGGAGGCCATTGCATATCCATGATTATTCCCCATGACACCTGCTTATTTTGCACAGTTTTTTTCAGAACGAAGATTTCTTTCAGTCAAACTAGGATGTCAGGTCAGTTCATGCATTGATTTTTTATTATTCCTCCATCGTCTCCCAAAGGTATAAAGGCATATTTTACAGTTAGGACACTTATTTGGCAGTTAGCCTCGTGTGGAATCCTCCCGTTCCCCTTTGCTTTGAGCAGCCTCACCCTTGTCATTCGTGCTGTATCTGATATTTGTTGTAATATGATTAGATAATTGTGGTGAAGGCATCATTCCCTGAGCAGATGGGCTGAACATTTAAGGTGAGCCCTGTAGCATGGTGAATGAGAGTGCTAAGAACCTGGCAGAAACTGAAGAGAGGGTGTGTGTGTGTGTGTGTGTGTGTGCGTGCACGTGCTTGCACACGTGTGCACGTGCACACGTGCGTGCTTTTCAAACACAAGTTTCACTCAAAAACAGCTGGCAAAAGGTGGCCTAGTCCTGACTGTTGCTGCAGGGACTCCCAAGGGACTGGAGGAGTTATAATTTTAGCAGCTGAACACTTTTCCCTTTAATTTCTGTATATTACCCAAGCTGCACATGGACTGATAGAGGCAGTATATTATGCAATTCTTTCCCCAACTTAAATTACTGTGTGAGCTTTCTTCCAGAGTGTTTAAATACATATATACATCTGAACTGAAGTATCTTATCCTGAGTCTTGGGTTCTCAGAAAAAAAAACCTGAAGTCTTCATGGCCTAGGAAAGTAACACTTAAGTGCCTGAATATAAGATACATAAGGTGTAACAAAAAAGAGAAAGACTTAGATTCAAGTCCCTAATCTACTTGTATGGCACTGACTTTCATAAATCACTTAGCTTCTCTGAGGCTTCATGTCCTTATCTATAAAATGGGATCATAATGGTAGCTACCTTACTGGGTTGTTGCTCAGATCAGATGAGATAAATGTCCCTCCTGGTCACCTAAAGTTTTCAGGGCACTAGTTCAGTAACTCATTCATAGAACACAGACTGGGCAACTCTACTTTAGGTGTGAAAGCCAGCAATGACCCTCTCCGGTGGAAGGAGAGAATCTCTCATGAATTAAACAGGAAAAGCTCCTCCTCTCTAAATAAATGACTCTTGTATAAACGTGTGTAATTTACCTAGTGTGGGGCAACTTTAGATGGAAGAGAATACTGACTACTTTGGATGGGGCCCAAAGATAAGGAAGAAAACTCAACTTTATAGTCCTTAGGCCTGTAGGTTCTCTGAAGTTCAGAGATCTAGAATTTAAATTTTTTTTTCTTTTTCAACGTTTTTTATTTTTATTTTTGGGACAGAGAGAGACAGAGCATGAACGGGGGAGGAGCAGAGAGAGAGGGAGACACAGAATCAGAAACAGGCTCCAGGCTCTGAGCCATCAGCCCAGAGCCCGATGCGGGGCTCGAACTCACGGACCGCGAGATCGTGACCTGGCTGAAGTCGGACGCTTAACCGACTGCGCCACCCAGGCGCCCCAGAGATCTAGAATTTAGAGATAGAAGTTACATCAGTAGATATTGAATTACTGGAACACTGCCAAGGATACTGCGAATGATCTGTTCTTTTCAAAGGGTACTGATGGTGTCATTTAGATCACAGAAAACCAAACCATCCTGTGCCACAGCATTCCTGCTCTCTGCTTTTATGTAAGGCTTATAAACTTCCATTCACTCCAGTCGTTGCTCTAAGGGATGAGTGAAATTTATTAAAAATTTAAGCACTCCGAAAAGACCAGTACACCTAGGAGCCTCCTAAGAATATGGTATGGTATGGTATGGGGGGACTCTACATGTGAAGCGAAGTTGAAAGCATCCTGTACCCCACCTTCCTCAAAACCTCACATGGTAGGCTGAATAACAACCATTAAAGATATGCAGGGACTAATCCCTGGAACTGTGAATGTCACCTCATGTGGAACAAGGAACTTGCAGGGGTGACTAAAGTAATGACCCATGAGATGGACAGATGATCCTGGATTATCCGGATCGTCCCTAAATAAAAGGGTAAATGGCTTTGGAGTCAGACGCACGACAGTTGCACCACGAGGTCGGCCAGAGGTAAACAAATGTCTTTGAAAGGAAGTAGGAGATATGACAATAGAAGCAAGAGGTCGGAGTGGTACAAGGAAAGGGTCAGGACCCAAGGAATGCAGGTGACCCTAGACAAGGCAAGGAAACAGAACCACCCAGCACCTCAAGAAGGAGAAAGTCCCGTCGTCACCTTGACATCAGCCCAGTGAAACTAATTTTGGACTTGTAGCCTCCAGAACTGTAAGATAACCTGTGTGTTATAAGATACCACATATGGGGTCATTTGCTTAGCATCCAGAAAAAACTAATATAGACAGGTTTCATCGATTTTTACTCTCCTAAAAACAGGTAATTCACAATAATATCTAAAATACATTGAGGGGCACCTGGGTGGCTCAGTCAGTTGAACATCTGACTCTTGATTTCAGCTTGGGTCGTGATCTCATGTTTCATGGGATTGAGCCCCAGCCATGTTCTGTGCTGACAGTATGGAGCCTACTTGGGATTCTCTCTCTGCCCGCCCCCCCCCCCAAATAAATAAATAAACATAAAAAATTAAAAAAAAAATACACTGAGCATTTACTATATAATAGGTAGCAAATTAATTTTACATGCATTATTTATTTTACCTGCCTGATAGCCTTTTGGGGTTGATATTAGTATGACTATTTTCTTGAAAAGAAAAATGAGGTTAATAAAGGCTAAGTAACTTCTCCAAGGTCACCAGCTAATATAACCTGCCTGGTTTTCCCGTGTTGGACC
This sequence comes from Herpailurus yagouaroundi, assembly GCF_014898765.1. Taxonomy (NCBI): domain Eukaryota; kingdom Metazoa; phylum Chordata; class Mammalia; order Carnivora; family Felidae; genus Herpailurus; species Herpailurus yagouaroundi. Next base: position 8,583,901 of record NW_024412470.1, read on the forward strand.
TGTCTTACCCCAATTACGGGGGGGGGGGGGGAGGCAGCCTTCTCAACGGCAAAGTTTGTATCTTAGCCTCCTGTGTTCCAAATCAATTCTCACCATATCGCTGAGTTCAGATGAAAAGAAAGATAAAAATGAAGCCCACCTGAAACCATGATGTCAGCCAATGAGAACATAATTTGATATGCATGAACTTGATCTACACCCATCTGTTGAGAATTCTACTAATTACATAAGGGAAGGTGCATCAGAGTTCTTGTCACAGCGCCGCCGCGTTTTCTCCTGTCTTGTGGTTCTAGCCGTGGGAACATCCCCTCGGTGAAACTGGGCTCCCATATTCTTCTCGTTGGGTGCCCCCCCCTTCTTAAGCGATTCAGTCAGAGGAAGATTTCTTGCAAGAGATCTAGCACGCAGGGGCCACATGCTTCTGGCGTTTCATTAGATGCTGAGGGTGTTTGATGCCAAGTTGACACCAAAGCCTAATTAAATATTATGCCGGTGCACATATTCCACAAATTAAGACACAGCACATCACAGAGCCTAGTCCAGGATGAGTTAAAAAGGAAGCTGTCAACATGCAAAAGACCCTGTTGAGTGCTTTAAATACGAATTCTGAATTTAAAATGCAAATGATTTGAAGTCTTGGTTCCTCTCACAGTGGGAAGGAAAATTCAGTGGGGGTAGAGAGAGTTTTATTTCAGTTTTACCAACCGCTGAGTTTTGCCTCCCGTTGCCACCCCAGCATATTACAGCCGTGTTAGAAATCACAGAGGAGCTAGCCCGGAGCCAACAACCCACTTCCGGCTCCTCACCGGCTGGCTGAAAAGCAGGAAGCAAACCAACCCCATCAATGTTGACAAGTCAACACAGGTTTTGAAAAGAGAAAAAAAAGAAGTTTTCATATTGAAACAGGCAGGACCACGGGCACTCTTCAGACCTGCACCGCTGTGGGGAAAGTTCTGCACCCGACTTCATCAGGTTGGGGTGCGCGGGGTGTTGGGGAAAACCAGAGAGGTCGATGACTCTCTGAGGTGATGGACTCCAGAGCTGCAGAACCAGGAACGGAGCTGAGAGCATTGGCTGTGACCATCTGAGTTTCAAGAGAGCAGTGAGCAGAGTAGGTCACGGGGGAAAATGGCGTAAGAGGTGGAAAGCTTTGGGGTGCTGTGCTCTGCTTTGCCAGACCCTGCTTCCACCCCTACTCCCCCCGTTACCATCAGGTGTGTGTAAATGGGACAGTAGCCAATAACGAGTTGAGATGAGATCCCATCATCTCAACCAGGGTACAGTTGTCTCTCTAATTGACTATTTCTGTCTTCCCGTCCTGTTTTTCTTGGAAGTGGCTTTTGTATTCTTCCAGCAATTACCAAGTCTTTACCATGTTCATGCTCTGAAGAAACAAACATGGATACGGAGAGGTTGTTCTCCTGAAAGAGTGTGTATTTGAGAAAGCAAAGAAGACACAGACATATACCTTACCAGCTTCCTTCCAAGTGATAAATGCTTTGAAAGAATGACTCAACGTGAGCTCCAACGGGGTGGAGATGAAAAATGTATCTGAGGCAGGTTAGGAAGGAAGTGTCTGTGAAGTCCCCACAAAGACAAAATATTTGAGCTAATTATCCTGAAATAAAAGTCAATTTTGGACTGATGGATTTGAAGACGTAAGACACAGTCCAAAGTACTTTGAAAATAGTGTTTAAGGGGCGCCTGGGTGGCTCAGTCGGTTAAGCGTCCAACTTTGGCTCAGGTCATGATCTCACGGTCTGTGAGTTCAAGCCCCGCGTTGGGCTCTGTGCTGACAGCTCAGAGGCTGGAGCCTGTTTCAGATTCTGTGTCTCCCTCTCTCTCTGACCCTCCCCCATTCATGCTCAGTCTCTCTCTGTCTCAAAAATAAATAAACATTGAAACAAAAATTAAAAAAAAAAAGGAAACAGTGTTTAAGAGTAAAATCACGTGGGGTGGTGCCTGGGTGGCTCAGTCGGCTGAGCGCCCCACTCTTGGTTTCGACTTAGATCATGATGTCACGGTTCATGAGTTTGAGCCCTGTACCTGGCTCCACACTATCAGTGCAGAGCCTGCTTGGGACTCTCTTTCTCTCCCTCTCTGCCCCTCCCCTGCTTGTGCTCTATCTCTCTCAAAATAAATAAACTTAAAAAAAAGTAAAATCATGGGGAGAATTAAAAGAGGTAACATAAAAGACAGGTCACATCTGTTCAACTTAACCAAAAGAATCACGATGTGGTCACTTTCTTTTCTGTGTTGTTCATCCAACAACAGTTGACTCTGAGCCACTTAAGTGGCCTTTCAAGAGGCTGATGTGGCAGCACTGACTTTTGACTTTTTAATTCAATTTTTTTTAACCGTGTAAAAGAGATTTGGGAGGCAGGGATCTGATTGAACAACTAATCCAGAAACTTGGATCGAGTTGGTTTTATGAATCTTGTCATTGGATCGTTAAAATTGTTTAAATCCTTTAACCTCTGCAGAAAACACCCCATAGGCCTTGGTGAAAGCTTCATGCCAAGAGTCAACCCAGTTTATTTTGTTTCCATTAAAATCAGTTCCCACCATATGTGCAGTAATCTGTTAAATAAATGGAGAACACAAACACATATGAATGCACACACACACACACACACATGCACGTGCATGTGCACACACACACACACACACACACACACTGTTTTCTGCTTTTAAGGAAGTTAACGTTCTGATAGAAGGAAGGACTTACGTACATGAAAAAAACTACAGGGCAATGATACATTCCATGGTCGAGCACTAGATTGAACACGATTCAGTACAGACATCAAGAGTAAGGACGAGTTCTGTGGGGAGCAGAGAGGGAAGAAAGTAAAGCTAGAAAAGCTTAATTAAAATTAGCTGAAGTTGATAATCTTTCAACACTACCATGTTGAAGAAGATTCGATAATTTTATCACCACAGGTAGCTTGGGATGAAAAGTGAAAAGTGAAGAGTGATGCGGGTCTATTAGAAGTTGCAATTTTGTAAAACTTGACAAATTTTGCCTTCTCGGAAGCGTCCATCTTCAAAAAATATCCTTACCATGTTGAACTGTTTAATTTTCTTAAAAATATGCTGGAAAAATCATTATTTTTTTAAAATTTGTCTTGATTTTAATGGCGAATTAGATATAATTTACTAAATAACATAATTGTAAGAAAGAAAGCTGATTGAATGGCATTTAATGGATTTTGCTAACTGAAATAATTAAGTGGTAATTGCTTAATAATGTCAAATTATTTTCTGCTGTATACAATTGTTAATTACATACAAAGAAAAATTGAATAGTTTATTGTTTTTTTGGCAACTACAATGATTGAATAAACTAAGTGTCCAATTAATTGTGTTCTATTCGATGATAAGATGATAACTGATTGAAAAGTAAAAGATGAATTTAGTCTTTGCACTCAGGAAGTAATACTACATGGAATAAAAATCCATATTAAATCAAGAAAGGGAATGAATCATATATTCATCCTTCTTCATCAATAGATTCTGTTAAAATTAATTTCTCTCTTGTTTTAAGTGAGTTAGAATATAACTTTGGCCTGTAATCATTTCTTTTCTGAACACAAAGTTGAAATATTTACATGAACCCAGCCTGGCTCCTTTCTATGCAGGGACACAGGGACACTTCCCATCCCGTAGGGGTGAAGGAAGAAAATGACATATAAGCTGAAACCCTTCATAAGCCTGGGGAGGGCTTATAAATAATAGGACTCATAATAAATTATTGTTGATGAGCCAGAGAGGCTGAGACACCATTCCCTTAAACATTCCCAGTCACGAGAGATATTCTTCCGGGAAAATTGTCTTTTTGTCGATGTTGAGAAAAACATCCATCTTTCCTTCACTAACAATCACACCTTGGGTAACAGTAGTACTGAGACTAGTACTTAGAGCACTGGAGTTGGAATGGGTCTGAAGTTCTTCCAGGTGGGTTGTCTCCGAAGTGAATCAATGCATCGTCCTTGGCACTGTCCGTGCAATGCATGGGGCTCATGTGCCTGTGCGTCCGTGGAGGATGAGAGGTCTTAGCTGCAGTGAAGGCCCCATGCACCTGCCCTGCACCAAGTGTGGCCACACAATCTTCTCCACTCGGTGCACCAAGTACTGACTCCTTGGGTAACTGATGAAAATGTCCTAGAGAAGAGGGTAGGAAAAAAAAAATAAGAGGGGTGCTTGGGTGGCTCAGTCGGTTAAGCGTCCAACTTCAGCTCAGGTCCTGATCTCACGGTTTGTGAGTTCAAGCCCCACACTGGGCTCTGTGCTGACAGCTCGGAGCCTGGAGCCCGCTTCGGATTCTGCGTCTCCCTCTCTCTCTGCCCCTCCCTGCTCACACTCTCTCTCTCTCCCTCCTTCAAAAAATAAACATTAAAAAAAAAAATAGGAAGAAGCAGGCAGTTTCAGAAATGGAAGAGAGGAAGGCAAACAAAAATCTGGAACTGGTGGAGCATACGCAATTACATGGCGAAAATTAACTATATGTATATATTGATGAGAGAGAGAGAGAGAGAGAGGGCTGGATGAATGTCTGGATGGATGGATCAATTGATTAGTCTTCAGTAGGATTATTCAATTGGTTATATGACAAAACACCTTCTAACCTATGCCCATCATTACTATAGTAGCCAAACACAGGCAAAGAAAATTTCACATTGTTTTAGACCTAAAATAAAACGTGCTGTTGGACTTCTGGATTTTCATTAGTAGTTCGTCTGCAAAATGTATTTATAGTGAGAAATCAAAATACGAATAGTCTGTTATAATCAGCCAATGCGTCTCCACCAAGTCCTGTTCCCCAGAGGTACAGACCAGCAACTTTTTGTCTAGCTTTCTAGAAGTTTTTGAGGGGGAGCGGAGGCGGCTGTAAAAGCAGTTGTAACAAATTTACACAAAAGAGCCATCAGTAAATAATATTCTGCAATTTGCTTTTTTAACCCGCAATTACAGCTTGTCTTCTTAACTCCTAATTCTTTTCAAAAATTTTTTATGTTTATTTATTTTTGAGGGGGGAGAGAGAGAGAGAGAGAGAGAGAAAGCATGAGTGGGGGAGGAGCAGAGAGAGAGGGAGACACAGAATTCGAAGCAGGCTCCGGGCTCTGAGCTGTCAGCACAGAGCCCGACACGGGGCTCGAACTCACGAGCTGCACTGCAAGATCGTGACCTGAGCCGAAGTCAGATGCTTAACCGACTGAGCCACCCAGGCTCCCCTTAACTCCTAATTCTTTTTAGCTGCATGATATTCTATTGTGTATCTGTGCCATTTATTTAACTAAGCTGCTCGTGAAGGATGCTTAGAGTATTTTCTGTCCTTCAGTAATACAGCTTGTTGAATTTGAAAAACATCCAGAACACTGAGAGCCCGCCAGGACAGACTCTTCGCTAAATAATAGGTCTGACTCATGCGATGATAAACACGAGTCTGAAAACAAGACGTCGATGTTCTCTCTCTGCTTAGCAGTCCACTAAGACAGCAACAGAGGTGACTGGATTGATTGCAGCATTTAAGGTTGATAATTGAGGGGAAAAAGCGCAAAGATGGCGAATCCACTTCCCGTCTACAAACACTGGCCCTGTTACTCTGTGACCTTGGCAAGCCTCTGGCTCCTTACCCCCTTCTGGAAAGTGAAGAATAAATCACATCAGATCACAAACATCCCTGCGTGAAGGTCTACCCAGTTTGCAGTCATAATGCATCATTTATATAAAGACAAGAACTACCATGAACGTGCAGGGTATGGAGTGGACAATGACGTGGTCACCAGGCTCTGAAGCTTGCAACACACGCTACCTAGGGGATGAGATCAAAAGTAACTACTTCCCTGTAGGTTCCATACATTGAAGTTAAGGCTTCTTTCTTCCTTTCTTTCTCTTTCTTTCTTTCTTTCTTTCTTTCTTTCTTTCTTTCTTTTCTTTCTTTCCCCTTCTTTCCTCCTCCCTTTCTTTTTTCTTTCTTTCTTTCTTTCTTTCTTTCTTTCTTTCTTTCTTTCTCTTTTCCTTCCTTCCTTCTTCCCTCCCTCCCTCTCTCTTTTCCTCTTTCTTTCTTTCTTTCTTTCTTTCTCCCTCCTTCCCTCCCTCTCTCTTTTCTTTTTCTTTCTTTCTTTCTCCCTCCTTCCCTCCCTCTCTCTCTCATTTCTTTTTTTCTTTCTTACTTTCTTTTCCTTCCTTCCTTCCTTCCTCCCTCCCTCTCTCTTTTCTTCTTTCTTTCTTTCTTTCTTTCTTCTTCTTTCTTTCTTTCTCTGCCTTTGAATTTCACTGACTCCAATTCAGTTGGTCATTACATGTTTTGAAAACTCACCATGGGCCAAGCTCGGCGCCCAGGGGAGAAACACAAAGATGACCATATTCTAAAGTAGTGTGCCCCTCCACTTCACTCAAAGAGCATTCAGAAAGGGCAAGCTCTTATTCCCTCTGCCATGTTGCATAATTAAATGTGGGTTCTTCCACACGGTCCTACTTCACACTTTTCAGTCACGTTGCGTCTCTCGGGCTCCCGATTCTGGAAGCATCAGGTAGCTTGTAGGGCCGCAGCTCAGGGAAGTGGGGGACAGGGGCAAGGTTGGAAAGGGCCTCAAGCCATAGCACCGCAACTCTTGGTTTGTAAGTACAAAGGGTTTGCCTATGTCAATGACGTGATGAAACCAGTGACTTAGGAAGGTGACTGGCGACAGGGTAGACAGAAAGAAGAGTTTTATTGAAAAGCTAAAGGGAGATGATGGAGAACCTGAAATGATGAAGGCCAGCGAGGGTGGAAAGAAGTAACCGCAGAGGTGTTTCAGAGTAAGGATAGGATAGACGGAGGGACAGCTGAGTATCGGCGTGAGGGAAAAGGGCACATTGAGAATTTTTGAAAGCTCATTTCTTTTCCCCCGCCTGGGTTGGGGGCAGGGTGTTCTTTATCTGTGAATGTGTCACTCTCACCAGGGAGCTTGGTGCTATGTGTGTCCCCGTAAAACACCCCAGCTTCCATTAAACAAAGTGCCCTTCTTAAATGCCTTCCTTGTAAGACCTGGCCGCCCTACCCCAAGCCATTAGTGGGAACAGAACGTTAATAAGGAGGGACTGTGGTATCTCTAAGAGACGCTGACCTCCGTCAGCGGAAGCAGGGCACCCATTACAGTGTAATGATAAATCACAAGCTTTCCCTTCCATTGTTTTCCCAGAAGACTCTTCTCTGAATGCATAAACATACTGGAGGGAGGAAGAAAAAAAACACACACGACAGATGAAAGAAAGGTGAAGAAAAAGAGAAGGGACAGACAGACAATCAGTTAACTCCCAGTGGGATTTAAAATAATAAATGCATCATACACACCCACGTATTTGCACAGTGAGACTTTAACATAACCTCGTAAGGAGAAATCTCCACCAAAAAGATGCATAAATGAACTATAAGATACAAAGGCCTCACCCTGAGAATTGTAAATACCAATGACATCTCTAGGAGTGCTTCTTTGTGGTTAATATTATGGTGCTTTTCTCTTTATTGTTGCAAATGCAAAGGCGAACTAATCCCAGGAGTGGGAGGGAGAATAAATAATCAATAAATTTATAAGTGAACTTGTTATCTACCTTGTTAGCTCATCTTTCTGCTTAACGATGATCCCCTCGCATTTAATTGGCTTTTGGGGAGAAACATTTGCTGGGTTCCCTTCTCTTGACACACTGATCAAAAAACCAATCCTGACGTGTAGACCATTCTTGCTGGCCATGCAATGATGTCTACAAGATACTCTATAGCTGTTGCCAAAGACGTGTGCTTATATCAGCCATACACTATGGCTGTCGGGTGAACTTTGCCTTTGGAAGCTAGCATATAGCCAAACATTGCAATGAGTTTCAAGGTTCTAGAAAGATGGCTTCGGTTCAGTGGAAACAGGATCGATGTGAGAGCATGACAGAAATGAGTAAGAAAGGGTCCAAAGTGGCTGATGTCAACACTCCGACTTTTCATGATTTGTCTACGTGGATGAAAGAGCCCACGGTGAGTTCATGGATTAGTTGGACTGTCTCCACCCAGCTCAGAACATCAGAGTCCATCTATGTTCTATGTTGCCTCTGATACCAAGAGCTTCTCGTGTAGACTACACCTTTCCATATTGGAAGCCCATCTTTTACCAATGACCTTCGGCATGGCTCTCTTCAGGTTCTTGAATTTATTTTCCCTTTCAGCTTTACCTGGTATAAATCCCATCATCTGGCTCTACCCAGTGGAAACGGTCTCTTGTGTAGCCAGCTCCAATCCACTTGTATGGGATCTCAAGCAAAAAGAAACCTGTATGTTGAAGTACATATTCCAAAATTATTGCTCATTTTTTTCCTCTACCGAGCATCCAGCTAACTCTGAGATTATTCCTGCCACACATCAGATACGTTTTCCCTCCGCTATCTGGAAGTTCACTTTGCATCCATTCACTTTTACGGATGACCTCTGTTAGTACTTGTTTTCCCTAATGGAAAGAAATCCGAAGAAGACTTTGCTTTCACAAAATGGTCATTTCATAAGAATTTTGCTTCTTCGCGTTAATATGGTTTCATAGGAATCTTCTACTTTCAGATAGTGGGGGAAACCAGTGTGCCATGTTTCGATGACATTAACCTTTACCATTTTATGAAAAAAAAATTGTTTTCCATGTCCGCCCTCCTACTCTCTTTTCTTCATGATTGTTTTTTTTTTTTATTATTTTGGTTCCATAGCTCATGCTGTGACAGTTACAGGTATCCTTCCCCCCACCCCCCTTCATTTTAGTAAGGTCTGCAGTATATACCACTTTGCGTGGTAGAGAACCAGATCATCTTCGGCTTGAGCTGGGCAATATTTCCTCCCAGACTACTGATTTATGTCTCAGATTTTTCAAATATTCTCTAATAGTGCTTTCCATCAATAGCTGCTTTATATGTACAAAGTATTCATTGCCTTCTAATAACCCAGGCTGCTTTTTCCGTAGCTTTGTTGCTAACATCTATTTCTTTGACCATACGTCAGTCCAGTAACTCAGTCATGTTTGAGCCATCATGATTTTCATCCCTTTTCTGATTTATTAGCCGACCACTCTCTCTCTAGTATGCCTTTCTTCCTTAATATATTTGTGAAAGACTCTTTGACCCCAGCTGTCCTGAATGTTTTACTGTGCTTGCTGGCCAAGGCTTTTGCAATGGGTGCAGTTTTATGAATCTCAAGATGAGCTTTGCTTTTAAAAGCTGCCCTTTCGGTTCATTTAAATAAAATATCCCCAGCTGTGTTTATGCTACAAAACCATTTGTAACCATCTCCTCCACTTTGGCCCCAAACATTTTTTATTCCAGACCTCTAGATTGCAGCCACAACGGCTCTTGTTTTGGTGCTTTGCTATGCATCTATTTTCGAGAATTGTCAAGTGCTACTCCCATTTCTGGGTCTGCCTGACAGCCTGTGTCCTGAGGTCAAAACACTGCCTTCATCAATAGAACCTCCACTGTAACACCTCTGCCCAAAGACCCAAACACCTCTGCCCAAAGACCCGTCACCAGTTTCCAGAGGTTTATGGTGTCCAGTAAGTAGCTCACTTAGTCTTCTTGTAGGGGCGGGGAATGTCTGGCATTAACAGACGTCCTTGTGACTGCCTGAAAGGCTACTTATGGACCAAGGAATGTGGCCCACAAGACTTATGACTAGCTGACTTATGGGCAAAGGAATTCGGTTCACGACAGCTAAAAAGAAAAGATAACCATATTAATTTTTTAAACTATATATATTTTTTCCACTTTTACTCAAAGGTAAGTGACATATTACATTACATCAGACTAAGGTGTGCGACTTAAGGATTTGATACATGTATATATTGCAAAGTATTTACAATAAATCTAGTTAACATCCATCACCTCACAGTTAGAAATTTCTTGGGTGTGATAAGAAGTGTTAGGAGCTACTCCCTTCAGCATCTTTCAAATAGGCAATACAGTATGGTTAATATAGCCAGCATATACCTTATATACGCACCACATTATCTATTCATCTGACAGTGCACACACATTTTTTTCATGTCTTGGCTTTTATGAATGTTGCTTTTTGTTTTGTTTTCACATACTAGATATTTTTGTTTCGTTTTGTTTTTTGTTTGGTACTTCTAATTGACTTTTAGTTTGATGTCATTGTGGTTAGGAAAGGTACTTGATAGGATTTTCTTTCTTCTTTTAAGTTTGTTTCTTTGGAGAGAAAGAGAGAGCGCGAGAGTGAGCATGGGAGCAGAGGAGTGACAGAAAGAGAGGGATAGAGAGAGAATCCCAAGCAGGCTCCACACTTTGATTGTGGAGTCTGATGTGGGATTCAAACCCAAGAACTGTGAGATCGTGACCTATATATTTTTTTAATGTTTATTTAGTTTGAGAGACAGAGAGAAGGAGAGAAAGAGAGAGAGCATGCATGAGCTGGAGGGGGGGCAGAGAAAAAGAGAGAGAGAGAAAGAAAAAGAGAGACAGAGAGAGAGAGAGGGAGAACCCCAAGCAGGCTCCTTGTTGTCAGTGCAGAGCCAGACACGGAACTCAATCCCATGACCCTGGAATCATGACCTGAGCCGAAATCGGGTCAGATGCTTAACTGACTGAGCCACCCAGGCACCCCCAAAACTATATTTTTGAGATAGCAGTGGCTCAAATTAACAGAGACCTGTTCTGGGAAAATTGTTAATTCCTTGTTTTGTCTTCCCACCACTGTTTTGTTTTATCTTCCATTTTATTTTTCTAATCTTCACTGATGCCATTTGAGGAATCCTTCAAATTCACAAACAGATGAAGGTTGCCCATTTGAATATTCTCTTCCCGGCTGTTAAGAGTGGTGCCATACTAGTAAGATTGATAGACACTGTGTGGTAACGTTGGCTTTTCCTTTGTGGTAAGAAATGTTGCCACTTCTGGGAATTATGCTTGGATTACGACAGAGCATTGACGCGTTATTCCAAAGAGTGCTGCGCTATAGGTTATCAGATATCAACATGGGGCATTGGACAAGTGTGAGTATGAAAACACGGAAAACTGGGGACAGGAACGGGTGACTTAAGAGCCCAGTAATGCTAGGTTTCCTACACTGAGTAGCCCAAAGTGCCAGTAATAATAATTAGTAATAATAAATAATAGTAGATCGATTCTCAGCCAAGCCCTTAAGAGGAGTTTGAAGATCAAGCTGGGAACACAAAATACCAACACGTGGTTCAGAGACACGAGAGAAAGATTTTACCTTGGAAATAGAGCCAAGACTTTACAAGGTGATCTTTAACCACAGACATGATTTCTTGCCCGTTTGGGCTCTACCAGCTTAACTGATAAAAAAAATAATTACCCTGTTGATTCTTCGTTACAAAGAAAGCTTCGATGGAAGCCAACAGTGAGTTGCTTATATTTCTGAGCTCATGGGGAATGTCTGAAATCGAAATTTAATGTTTAGTAATATCAACAAAAATTGCAAGGCACGTGGTGTCCTAAATTCAATATGGTGTGGTGGATTGGATCCTGGAAAATTAAGAAAAAAATAGTAATAAACACATTTTTTTAAAAAAAAGGACATGAGTGAAACCAGTGGCAAAACCCAAATAAAGCCTGCTGTTTGGGAAATAGTGATGTGTATCACTGTTAATTTCTTAGCTTTCAGATTTGCACCATAGTTATTAGGAGGAAGTGGATAAAGTTTTGCACTATCTTTGCAACTTTTCTGTAAATCTAAAGTTAATTTCAAAGCAAAAAGTCTAGTTTAAAAAGTGATGCAAAGCAGGGACCGTAATGTGATCATTACGGTCCCTGCCTCACGATTCCTCTTGGGCAACATTTATCCTTTTATTTCAGTGGTTTATCTTGATTCTCTTCTTTTCCAAAGGCAGAAATGAATGATCAAAAGATTAGGCAGTCAGTTCTGTGGGTACCGATGATACACGCATAGGAGACATGTATATTTAAACAAAAAGCAAACAAAGCAAAGACCCAAAAGCAGTAAAAGCAAACTAAAAACACTAGAGTTGGCTTCCCTTCCACCTTTTTATCTAAACCAAGTGTTCTGAAAGGACAAGACCTTTGGTTCTTGAGTGGGGTCAGGATTCACGTGTCAGGGCCCCCTCGGTGGCTGGGCCCAGAGTCCCTGACACGGTTTTCTTCACACAGCAGCTGCGGATGCTATTTGGGTCTTGGTCTACACGGCCAGTTCTCCTGACAGCTGCAGACCCGTTGGTAAGAACAAGTCACGGTGGAATTCTAATTTGACCCCACCTCAAAGACCTGGAAAATGGTGCTTGCTCAGTAAATGCAGCTGAGTGAATAAATTAGATGGAACAGAGAGCTGGGAGTGGAAGCAGGCCAAAGGGCTCGGCTGCTCTGGTCTGTTCTGCCAGATACGCCATTCCTGACCTAGTCCCTGAGCAATGTCCTAGGCTTTTGGTAGGATAACTCACTGCTGGGTGTTGTCCTGTGTTAGGAATGGAATTTGCTTTGCCCATGAACTTCCCAGGAGGCGAATTTTGTCCGGAGGAAATCATCATCCTCTGGGGTCAGAATGGAAGAATTTCTCAAGGAGCCCGGTTCTTGTCTTGAATTGCGGAAAGTCCACGGGCTGTTGAAAGTTGGATTTGGCACAAAACACCACATTATATGGCATGATGTGGCATACATGAGGCTTTATACGTGTGTGTGCGATGAAGGGTGGTGACAAAGGGCCATAATTCCAGGAGGAAATTCCTTTGGAACTCACAACTGTCAAAGAGCTGTATGGGCCTGTTCCCTGACATCTTTTCAGTTAAAGAAGCTATTGGAGACAATAATTATGTGACAATTTACAATCATTTCTGCCACTGCCAATTGTTTCTGAGCAGCTTGTACTTTGAAGCTACTCTTCTTTTGTGGGGCCAACAGTAAGCATCTCTGACCCTGTGCAAAGAAAAGAGGGGGGAAAGAATTGAGTGACGGAGAGTATGGAACGCAGGTCAGATTCCCAGATGAAGGAATCACAGTTGGACATTTGCTAAGTATCTCTACTCTTCCTGTTGGCCTCTGTAGGCGATAGTTGTCGCTACGTTATGTTTATTAACAACGTAAATATTTCAAAGATTTGTGATTCATTGTGGATCTATTATCTACCCACAAATGAAGGAGGGCGTTTATTGCTTGGAAATATTTCAAAGGTATAGATTTACCCCGCCCCAAAATAAACCTAATCCCTTAACTAAAAACCCATTTTTTTGTGTGTCCTACAGAATTTTAAGTCTGTTAAAACGCAATTGTTCCCCCCCCCCCCCCGGGGGAAAATAGCATATTAAGCTTTAGAAGCCATTACTGCAGATTAGTCTAACAGATCTTTTCTGGAGGGTTTGGGGGAAAGAGAAAGACTTGAGAAAGAAGAGAGAGGTAAAGAAGAAGCACTTCTTAAATGCATTTTACATGTATTCACATTTAACCTTCACATGACCCGAGGTTCATGCTTCAGATGTGGAAGAGGGAACTCACAAACATTAGGCAAATTGCCCAAGGACACTCAACTGGTAACTGGAGGATCTGGTGTTTAAATCTGATGCATCTGACTCCCAAGTCCAGCCTCTTCCCTTCGGAGGAAGCAAGGAGCCTTAGAACTGCAGAGCAGAGGACCACTGACCGTGCCATGGGGAGGGGCAAGCCATTTGTGGAACGTGCTTGTTGGATCTCAAGCCCTGACTGGGTTCAGTCCAGTAAAATCTTTGTTTTCATTTTTTAAAACTTTTTATCCCCCAACCCTGTACTGTGGCAGATTAGTACAATCACTTAACTCACAGGGTCTGGAAATCAGTACAAGATCTGGGCTTCAATGCAGTCCCTGCTTACTAAGTATATTTATACTTCTTTTTCTCTCGTTCCCATATTTGGAAAGTGCAAACATTAACCAAGCCTTCCTCACAGAATTATTCTGATAATTCAATGAAATACTGCGTGTGAAATGCTTAACGTCGAGACGAAGACAGAGTCGATGCGCGGTGTTTGCTTTTATTATTTATTTCTGCAGGGAAAGTGAAGAGGGTGGTATCTTGTAAGGCTCCTTCGGATCTTTCTCGAAGAGGAGCATTCCCACACTCTTGACTTTATGACAATGAGGCTTGATTTTACAGTGATATTTGAAATTTCCTTCGTTTGGAGTGGGTTTTTTCCCCCTTCCCATATGGGGCTCTGGTTATCTCATTACAGTTCTGACACCTTCCTATCTCTGAATATGGAGGAGAAAAACACTCTAAGTGCAATTTTCTCAGAAAAGAGAGACAGAGGGAGACAGGCAGAGACGTGTCTGAAATCGCTCTAGGATCTGGAAGTAGGTTTATGCCAACTCATGCCATTTCTTCAAGGATGGTCAGGTATTTCCAATTTCCTGTTGCCATTCTACACTGGTGTGTCTGTTAAATGTATCCGTGGGAAGTCAGTAACTGGGAAATCGTAAGCAGGAGGCTTTCCAAATGATACTGGAACCATTCATTCTTGTATAAAAAAGAAAAGCTACACAGTGTGGCCAAGGGAGACCTCTTCCCGGCCATTCAGAAGACTCGTCTGGTCACAGTGGGGTATGATATCCAGTGGGAAATATTCTTCTTCTAGAGGTTGCAATTTTAGATAGAGGGAAAGAAGGAAGAACGAATAAGATATTGAGAGGCGCTTGAATATTTCCCCTGAAAACCATTGGGTTGGGGTGGCCAGGAAGAGAAGGGGAGGGGACAGGGGGCTGAAATAGGAAATAAAACAAAGCTGAGACACCCTGGAGAGTCCCAGCCCCTTCGCTTGTAATAAGTCAGCTTTTGTTAGCTTGGCTTTTGAGTATTAAGCACTCAGTTCATCTCCATTGATTTGTAATGAGGCTGGGAAGCTCACAAAGCCTTAATCAAGCCAGGATCCCTTTAAAATGAACTCTTCTGCGGAGAGAGTAGCAGATAGCATCTGTTGGAGAGAGCTCACTGTCTCCATTGTGAGGCTTACACTGGCCCAGAGAATGGGGTAGGGGCTTCATTAGTCTGATAAAAACAGACAGGCCAACTTTTCATTAGAGGGATGCACAAATCCACTTTACTTGGCTTTCCTCCTTTACATTATAAAAGCATTATCAGGCCCAAGCTTATGGGCCTCATTATTCCATACAAACACCCGGCGTGGAGCTGGGAAGTGCAGCGAGCTGACTCCCACTTGAAGGCCCTCTGCTAGCTTTTCAAAGCAAGAACGCTGGATTAGCCATGGGCCGGGCTTCCTCATCTACGAAATGAAGATCCACACGATAATCTTCTCCTTTTCCCCTCCTGTCAAACAAGAGAGAGTGGCAGGGCTTTTGACCTTTTGCAACAAGGGCAATTTGTCCTAAGGTTTATGCTTCGGGATTCTGGCTCACAGAGAAATTCGAACGCTGGTGCATCTCCCCGGTCTCTGTTCCGGCAAGGTGGTTTTAAGCAAAGTAAATCAGACATACCGAGTTATTTTGTTCTGCGTCATGTTTCATTACGTAGCCACTGAAAATAGAAAATTCGCTAGTAGGTTTAATTAACCCGAGTGGTGGCTTAGATCAATATTCCTGATTGAACTTTCAACAGCACTCTTGGAACTTTGTTCTCCGCCTTCTGCTACCCCATCTTTTTATTTTATTCGCTTTTTGCCTACACTCCCAACTCTCCACCAGCCTACTAAGCACAGAAGCTGACACGCTGACCTGCTCCTGTCAGTAAACTACAAACCCCTGGATCTTCTTTTCCCTCACGTCTTTACACGTGATGATGGACACCGTTTACCACTGTATTTTGCCAGGTGCCTTTATTTTATACCACATGCTGTGCTCCTGTCTGATAATGTCTTTAGACTGTATTCTGTAAAATAATAATAATGTGCTTTATTGGTATGTGTCCCAAGTTTTGCAAAATAAGTTTATTTTTTTTTTAAATTTTTTTTTTCAACGTTTATTTATTTTTGGGACAGAGACAGAGCATGAACGGGGGAGGGGAAGAGAGAGAGAGGGAGACACAGAATCAGAAACAGGCTCCAGGCTCTGAGCCATCAGCCCAGAGCCTGACGCGGGGCTCGAACTCCCGGACCGCGAGATCGTGACCTGGTTGAAGTCGGACGCTTAACCGACTGCGCCACCCAGGCGCCCCTAAAATAAGTTTATTTAAAACATAGCATCCTTGAATGAACTTCCAATTTACAACAATATCTCTCTCTCAAAAAAAAAATAAACATTAACAAAATTTAAATAAAACATCCTTGAATAAACTTCCAATTTACAACAATAAAAGCGCCCTATTTATTATTTTTACTTTTTTTCTTAGTTTCCAAAGTTTTGAGTTGAAGTAGATATCTTATAGACATGTAAGATGTAAAAGGAAGGAATGAAATGGGAAAAGAATACAGGTTTTTTTTCTCCCCCTATTTATTATTTTTTTAATTTATGTTGAAACCGTCAAAGGAGATACACGTAGTCTAACGTAGTCACGGAAAACCCAAATGTTGGTTGAACTTTGCAGCTGTAGACTAAACGAATAACTGACTTCCTAGGCCAACAATGATCCATAGTTTCATGGGAAAAAGAACGTAGGCTGGACTGGGAGGAAGCTGGCATCCATAGAGTCAAAGATTCATTCCATCCCCTGCCCCACCTGGGGCAGATGCATAACTTCACCCGAAACTTCCCGACGTCGTCAGCCACCCATCTGCGTTCTTGCAGCCAGTCACTCAAACATGATGAAGTCTACCCAAAATGGCAAGGCCCTGACCAGCTTTTAGTGAATTTTAGCTTCACCAGAGACCCAGGCATCAGTATTTCATTTTATCTGTTGGCAGAAATACTCAGTTTGGTCCTCCCTTTGGTGTTAATCGCTTGGATTCAGAGGCTGCGATCTGCACAGTAGACTGACAAAACACAGATGCACAAGAGGAAAACAACTCAGATTATATACGTGTGCAAGGCGCCCCGGTGGAGAACTCAATGATGAGTAACTCAGAGAGAAGGTTAGTAGTCGGAGCCTTCATGCCGTCTTAACGAAGCACAATAAGTTCGTAGAGAAATGACAGGAGAGAGAAAAGGGGGTCTAGGCTTCTCAGGGCAGTAGCTGTGGGCAGGTAGGCACCTGCGGGAAAGTAACGGAAGGTGAGGTCACTTCAGTAGGGTTTGTGCAGACCCGTCTTGGTGCCGCTCTGTCTCCAGCAATACGGGCTCCCCCGCTCCAGGCGAGGGGAAGGGGAACACGTTCCCCAAAGGAAATTTATGTCTTGCTTTTAGGCAGCTGGGTGGAGACCAAAGAGCTCCTTCTGCATTTGCTGCCTCTTAATTGCCTTTAATTCAAAATCATCCTTAGGCCAAAGTGTCATATCATAGGATGGTGCTTTCTGATCCTTTTGAGCGCCTTAGGATCTGACCTACACGGGCCAGGCCTTGATACAGTACAGCGTGCTGGGGTTACAGAACCAACCCGCATTGGCAACGGCCATGATGGTGATGATGATGATGTTGGTGATGGTGATGATGGTGGTGGTGGAGGTGGTGATGAGGCAACCCGATCCATTTTTCTCACCCCTTTTGTATTTTTCACTTCTGACTCAAACAAGACAGAGGCTGAGGAGCCAAGACCTCCACTGTTTCTGCTGGCGGAGATCAGGTGATTCAGCACCTTGGGGTAAAGCTGTCCAGCTTCTAGAGGATGACTCTTTGATTTATAGTGTCATCTCAGGACATTTCCGCGAATTAGGCACGGGGATCAGTCAGGCACAGAAATAACAAAGCGGGAGGCACACTGTTCTCCAAATTGTGACATGACATGATAGGAGATAGACATTATGTTTTTCTTCAGGAATGTCTGAATTTACTAGACAAAGGCCTGAGTTTAGTTCTAAGAGAGAAGAATTTGGGGCACTTCCAGGTATATACAGATAATAACATGTTTGATGAAAAGGAAAACATAACCGTCTTTCTTAGCTTGTGTAAATACCTGCGAGAGCCTATCAGTTTCTGCTCTCTGGGTTTTTATGTGAAGCGAGGGTTACCCGTGTTTACATTTAAGGAAGAGTATAGCTTTTTCTGAGTTTGGGTTCACTGCAAATACATAGTTGCCATTCAGGCCTATGCTTAGCCTGAGTCAGTGTGAAATTAAGGGGTTTTGCATCATCTGGTGAGACTACATCATGGCCTAAGCCTTCTTGATCTGAATGTTAGTTTTCTTCTTTCGATCAAGAGTTCCTCGCCTTTTCTTTTCTATAACTGGCGCTAAATGGCCCAAATTCCTTTCTTCTTTTTTTTGTGATAAATCTAATTGGGCCTTAATCCTGAAAACAACGCCTGGCTTGGCACTTCTCCCGAGAGAGATGGGAATGTGGTAGGGAGGTCAAGCCAAGGGTGATAGATTGAAGAATTATGGAGCATACATTCAGCTCTGGTACTTTCAATGCTTTCAGCATCACCGTGAAGAAAGACCAATCCAGAATGGTCGAGCCCTCGACGAAATAAAACGAGAACGGAGGGCCTGACCAACAGGGACAGGCACATCCTGGTGTGGGGTTTTCTGAGGTCAGCGTCTCCAGCTTTTTCGGATGTTAACAATGAAGTAAAGGATTGTAGTGTTGGTGATGCCAAGCCTCTCGAAGCAGCTCTGAGTGCAGTGTGTGTGAGTGGTGAGTGGGCTGATACCCAGCTGGGGGGAGGGACAGCACTCAGACTGCTCGGGACACTGGCAGAGGGTGGGCAAAGCAGAAAGAAAACGTCCCCAAAGCAGCCACAGAAGAGCCTGATAACGGCCTGATGGTTCTGCAAGAGCTTCCCAGGGTGGATGAGGAGATCCAGGAAACTTGGCCCTTGGCCATGGTGGAAATGCAGAAAGTTCATCAGGTTGCAGTGAGGATAGATACCGACAGTAGAAACTGAGCTTCCTGAGACCCCTCAAATCACATGTCCTTCCCCTAATGCCATGATTGCTCTGGTGAAAAGAATAGGAAATGGGGAAGCAAAGAACCCAGAAAACTGAACATGCAGTTAACCAAAATTCAGGGTTTTGTAAAAGTTTTTTGATGTTTATTTATTTTTGAGAGAGAGAGAGAGAGAGAGAGAGACAGAGTGTGAGTGGGGGAGGGGCAGAGAGAGAAGGAGACACAGAATCCTAAGCAGGCTCCACGCTCTGAGCTCTCGGCACAGAGCCCGACGCGGGGCTCGAACCCACGAGCTGTGAGATCGTGACCTGAGCCGAAGTCAGACGCCCAACCGACTGAGCCACCCAGGCGCCCCATCAAAATTCAGGGTTTTAAGCCAAAGGATGATTTCTACGAACTGATAAATTTCCAGTGTCTGCCACCAGCAGAAAGTGATACATCTGTGCACCTGAACCTTGGGGCTACAAGAGCTCCTAAAAGCGTCAAGAAAGACTGAAGGTGTTGGAGAAGGAGGAACAGAAATCCAGTAAGATGAGGAGTGAAAAAGCAGAAAAAAGCAGAAAAAAGCAATATGATGGTTCTTTTAGGACTTGGTTGAGAGATGTATTCACAGGTAGAGTTGGCTTGCTGAGGAGTGAATGGGGAATGGAAACCGGAAATAGTGGCTGTAAACTGAACGGGAAGATCGGCGATGGGAAAGAAAGACATGAGATTGGACAATAGATTAACAGGACTTTGGGTCAAGGAAAGAATGTGGTTGGAATGCCTATAGGTTAAGGACAAGGCCAACAAGGGGAAAGAGAAGATTCCTTTGGGGGCTGGGGATACCGAATGAACTGACACGTAGTCCGGTTATATTGTGAGTAGGGAGAGATCCGCACGACATCCTCAGACAGGAAGAAAGTAGAGAAGAACTGTGCACTGCTCTTTATATCAAAGGGATGGTGGGTTGAGGCAGGTAATGGCTGACCTCATTTCCAGCAACATCTCAACGAGACATCCCCGCACGGTCACAATCTCCTTTAGGCGAATCCTTTCAACTACTCTCTCTCTTCTGGCACCTGAGATTGCGACTTCTCACAGAAAGTCAATGAGACCTTTCCCAACAGTCTCTTACCCTCTCTTTCAGCCTTGTCTTTCTAGTTCTCCTCTGCCCTCCCCACAGATTCATACCCAGTCTCTGCTGCTCTGCACGGCATCTTCGCGTTGGTTACGTGCCATTTTCTCACTGGGCAATTTCCTCATATGCTGCCTCCAATATTATCCCACAAGCTTCAAAATGAAGCCAGTGGACAAAGCACACTGCCCTGCATGTACCCTGCTTTCTAGCACCACCCCCCCCACACCCCTGCCCCGGGACTGTGCTTTTGTCCAGGAGGTAGGAACACAGGAAAGACATTTTGCTGCTGAGTTTAAAAAAAAACACATGTACCTTCTTCCCTTCCTTTGTCTCAATTTTTTAAAAATCATAATGAAAATTCTTAGTGCTAACTGCTGACCATCTTGGAACTCTGTTGGGAATGCAAAACATTTAGAAAATTACAAAAAATAGGAAATCCAAGATTGAGCAGATGGTACCCTAGTTTCTTCCCTAGAATCGAGAGACTCTGCTATTCACCTTCTCCTCTTCTAGAAGCTACGTCCTCTAAAGAAAGAGGGCTGAACCAATAGCTTGCCCAGTCACCAAGTGTGGTGACCAGGAGATGGCCTTTTTTTTTTTTTTTTTTTTTTTTTGATAAGGTGGAGACTCTGGATCTCAACAATGTTTAATTTCAGGGCAAGAGAAGCAGCCTGGTCTGGATCATAGCTTCAAATCTATGGCACTTCCACAAGGTGCTTGTCGATTGTACATAAATCAATAAGGTGAATACGGAGGGTCGCCATTTTCTCATCTAAACAACTCAGGTCTTTAATAACGAAAAGTGAGGATCTAAGTACTTGCTTCATTTGTTTGTGTACGAACAACGAGCACCACGTGAAACCTTTTAGCACCTGACCTTTTGTCAAAATAGGATACATTTCGTAGAAAAGGATGCCCCCTTTACAAATGGGAAGAAAATCAAATTTACCTAGCTCTTCTCTAAACTACAGCTTTGGAGTCAGACTGAGCTGCTGTAGTTCATCCTAGCCACTCACGAGCTGTGTGACCAGAGCTAAGTCCCCCAGCCTCTCTGAGCTTCAGTTTCTTCATTAAATGCAAACGATCGTATCCTAGTGTGTCACTTCTCTCTTAGAACGAGCTCCGAAAACTGCTTTCCTGCTCCCCTAATACCGGAAGTAGAGGGAGGTCTGACCGGAAGTAGAGGGAGGTCCCCTGCTCTTCCTGGTGCCGCAGGGCAGCAGGGAATAGAAAAAAAGGAGAGAATCGAAAGTGTTTGCTCCAGCCCAGTTCACGTATAATCCCTATTCCTTCCATGATGATTTCTAGATCTCAGACCGCAGCTCTTCTGGTTGCTCAATGGGAAATGTTTAACACGGAGACTGGAACTTAGTAGCTACTCAGTCAACACTGTCTATATTTATGTCATGGCTATTAATATTTATTAACGGGGTCATTGTCAGTGGGAACCAGAGTAAATAGGTCCTTCTCGACTAAAAGCCCAACATGCCAGACCACAGGCATTTTTCTTTATACAGAAGGGGCTTGGAAGTTCCACCTGGCTTTGGTTAAGCTGTCATTGGTCTCTTAAACAATATGAATGGCGGAGCTGAGCGCTGGTGTTGCTCGAAGTAGGCGGTTTGAGGGGATGGGGTTCTGGGCAGCCTCCCCTTCCCCCCACATACATCTAAAAGGAGAGCCTGGGGAGCCTGGAGGCTGAACGTGTCTTATTTGCACACAGTTTTTACCCCAGCAGATGCTGCCCTGGGCCCAGAGAAAAATGCTTCTTCCCTAAGGGTGACATTTAGCCAGAAGTGGAAAGCAGGGGTTTGGACAGTGATGGCACACTTTGGGCCTCACGTTAATTGGTGCCGGGATGGAAGCCTCGAGCGCCAGCCGCTTAGCAGGTGACCCCAGGACTGGACCACGTACGTGTGCTTGTGTCCTGCACCTGACTCGGCAGGAACACTCGCCCTCCTGGAGCCCTAGAGATGCTGCCCCTCGCCCCCCTGTGGGGAGCAGGGCGCTCTGCCTCTTTGCCAACTGGCCCCACTCTCCACGACCTTGCACTTGCACTGTTTCAAGGTCGTAGGGGGTACCTTCTCCTAATAACAGGGCAAAGAGCCCTGAACTTGACGGTCTTGCCTCTCCTGAGCAGCAAGCACCAGCTGCTGCTTTTCCCCGGGGCAAACCTGCAGGATTCAAAACCACCCAGGGCACTGTTCCCGAGCCGCCTGGCTCTACCCCCGGTGCAGCCCCAGCGCAGATCAGCTCCAGGAACCTGAGCCCAGCCTGCCATCTACAAGGGACAGACTGAGAGGCCGGAGCCGGTGCAGACAGCAGCTGCGCCCGGAGGCTGGGTGACAGTCCCCGAGAGGGGAAGGGGCCAGGAGGGAGGTGCTTCCAATCGGAGGCTGTGGACCAGACATCCTACAATAAAGGGACCCGGGAGCCGCACAGACAGCCCTTCCACGGGATGAGGCAATAAATATATCACCGCACCACGAAATGGCCTCTGGGTGGCTATAGAACACTTAATTATTGATTAATCTTCATTAATTAATGAATCCGAACATGAGTGCTACTAAACAGGAATACGAAGAGCTGGCGTTCCACGCGAGAAGAGAGGGGAGGCCTCGCTGTGTCCCCTTAGGCGCGGCCGGCCGCCTGAGGAGGGGACAGCCACGCTTTTATTCCAAGAGCTATCGCTGGGGTCCTTCGTGCCCACGGGTGCTGCTGCCCTCCCAAGGCTGGTGCAGTAATCTGGGTGTAGCAAAGGAAGAAGGAAGGGGATGAAGCGGGAAAATGACCGGAGAAACAACAATGCAGTTAGATGTTTATTTACCACCTACTAGTTGCCAGGAATCGAGGTGTCAAAGGCAGCTAAGAAACTGTCCTGCCGTTCAGTCATTCACAGGGAAGCAGAAAAATGGAAGATTTCAATTTAATGTCCAGTGCACTTATACTCAGCACTGCCTGGCCTGGGAAATTCTGGAAACGTAGGATAGGATCAGAGGGCACTAAGCAATCATCTAAACTTCGTAAGGTTAAAGAGAACTTGAGGTACAAGGACGCCTGGGTGGCTGAGTCGGTTAAGCATCTGACTCTTGGTTTCAGCTCAGGTTGTGATCTCGCAGCCGTGAGTTCGAGCCCTGCATCGGGCTCTGTGCTGATAGCTCAGAGACTGCTTGGGATTCTCTGTCTCCCTCTCTGTCTCTGCCCCCTTCCCCACTCATGCTCTCTCTAGTTCTCTCTCTCTCTCTCTCAAAATCAACAAATAAAAAGTAAATAAAGAGGCCTTAAGAAATAATAATAACAATAGCAATATTGGTAAGAACCTTCCTTGAATTGGGGGGGACACGAGTGAATCACTTCCGAATGTGTTGTCATCCTTTTCTCTAGAGCAGTGTGGACAGCACGGTGGGGAAATGCTGGCTTTATTACCTGCTGACGGTTGGGCTTTGGGCAAGTGGCAGCGCCTTGATGGCCTTGAGTTTCCTTGTCTGTTTCATGAAGATAATTGTACGCTCCTTATAGGGCTGTTGTGAAGGGTGGAGAAGGTTGTGGGGAGGATGTAGGGATCCCTGACACGTAGGAGTCACTTATGAGTAGGTAAGAATCATTTGTACGTAGTAGTAATTAGAGTTATTGTTCCGCTTGGCGGTGTAGATTGTAATCCTTTTATCCTGTAACTTCCATGCTCACAACCCTGCAATATTCATCATTTATGATCGCAGGAGAGGATCCATGTCACAAGGAAGGGAGAGCTGTCCACACCTGTGGAGACGCAGACTGAGAGAAGCATTGCTTAAGAGCAGGGGGCCTGCCTTCAGCTAGTGTGGGCTTGAATTCGACATTGCCATTCTCTATCTATGTGACTTTGGGCAAATGGCTTAGCCTTTCTGGCTGGAACCTGTTTCCCCATCTGTTCCATGAGGAGAATGAGAATGCCTGTCTCCTAAGGTTGTTGTGAGAATCAAATTCGATACTGCATGTAAGACACAGTTCCTGGAATGTACAAACCCTCAGATGTTAAGCGTGAAAATAACTGTTTGCAAGACTGTTGTCAGAGGGGCGCCTGGGTGGCTCAGTCGGTTGAGCGCCCGGTTCTTGGATTTTAGCTCAGGTCATGATCTCACAGTTTGGGAGCTCAAGCCCCGTGCTGGGCTCTGTGCCGCAGCATGGAGCCTCCCTGGGTTCCTCTCTCTCCTTCTCTCTCTGCCCCTCCCCCACCCACGCTGTGCCTGTCTCTCTCTCCAAATGAATAAATAAACTAGGAAGGGGCTGAATTCTCAGAACCACAGTGCCACTGAGCTCTGTGTGCGTTCCTTTTTCCTCTGGAAGCAGAATGACAATGGACCATTCAAGGACACAGTCTCAAAAGGTTTAGCTTTTCTTGGTAGATGTTTTAGAGGGGTAAGGCAGTTTTCCTGCCCCCACGGAGTCTACAGTTTGGCGGGAGAAATAATGCCTCTATAGGCAGCTCAAATATCAGGCTGTTTTAGAAGCTGGAACACTGGTATAAACAAACAGCAGTGGGAGTTTGGAAGAGAGAGTGAGAACCTACCTCTGGGTGATAAGGTAACTCTCCAAAGAGAAAGTGGCCTCAAAGGGGTGCTTTGAAGGACAAGTCAGATTTCAATAAAACAAGAAGGGGAGCAAGACGCTTCTCAACTGAGGAAACAGCACCTATATAAGCACAAAAGCAGAAGAACGTGGGGAATATTCCAGAAATGTTGTGTTAGTAATTTTTAACACACGGATTTTATAAGCCTGTGTGTTGTTCACTTTTGCAATGTCTTTGTTCATTTGACTCAGTTACAGGGTCGGTTCTCGGACTCACAAAGAGCTCCATGTTTTGGTTCCCAGGAGGTACCGTGATGGAGATATCTTTCTGGTTCTCCATAGGAGGCCATTTTGCAAAGAATGATGTCAGCTGGAATCTGGGGCTGGCCCTTGAGAAAGATGGCTTCTAAGAATCGCTGAGAAAGAATTTTCTTAACATATCATCCAGAGTTCCTTAACACATAATCTGGTAGAACTATCATTCAAATTAAAAAGAAAAGGAAGAAAGAAAAAGAAAGAAAGAAAGAGAAGAAAGAAAGAAAGAAAGAAAGAAAGAAAGAAAAAGAAAGAAAGAGAAAGAAAGAAAGAAAGAAAGAAAAAAAAGAAAGAAAGAAAGAAAGAAAGAAAGAAAGAAAGAAAAGGAAAGGTAAGAAAAAAATAAAGGAAAAATTAGATTAAAAAAAAAAAAAACCCAACCCAATGAAATGCTTCCTCTGAACCCATGGAAAAGCTGGGAAGTCCTCTGGGGACAGCAGTCAGGGTGAGGGGCAGGATGGGCTGGGGCAGGGCTGTCTTCCAGGTTGTAGGTGTTCCTTGCCCAGAAGAGAAATCGTACCACACAGCCGCCCCCCCCCACCCCCCGGCCCCCTCTCCCAAGTCCTCCTCCTTCCTGGACCACCGAATGCCTGTGGGAAAAGAAATAAAAAGCCAGGTAGAGTTCAAATTAGAAAAAAAAGAAATGGAAACCAGATTCTCTGGGGGAAAAACAGACTCAGTGACACCGCGAGCGAAACCTGGAAAGCAGAAATGCTAAATGCGAGGGAGCAAGACTCTTGCAGAAGGAAATTAGATATGAGCTGCCAGGTGATACAGCCGCCGAAAGGTCAGTGCTATTTTGGGCTGCACATGAAGAGGCTCCAGGCATCTCAGGACACACACGCACACACAAATGTACAAACTAGAGAGGGCTCGGAGAAAGGCAAAGCGTTGGTGAAGGGATGGCTGTCGGCTTTGTGGTGAGAGATTAAAGGCGTGATGGAAGCAAGAACAGGTAAGGAGCTGGGTGCCAGGTGTATATTAATAGCACTTTGTGGTGACAAAACACGCAGCCCCGAGTTGATTTCTTATCTCTCACACAGTTGTTGTCTCCTTGTAAAAATGTGTTCATTCATCTGACAGTCATTTATTGACCACCTGCTTTGTGCCATTTATTGTGCTGGTGAGTCAGCATTAAATAAGCCACAGCCTTGGTCCTTGAAAAGCTCGCTGGCCAAAAGAGACAGGGACAAGCATCGCTGGAATGCCATGGGGTAAGTACTCAACAGGTACCAGGAACTCCAGGAAGGGGATTATTATGGTGCCACAATGGGACAGGAAAAGTGGAAAGCGAAGGCAATCTTTGAGCTGGATTTTGCAGAATGAATAGGTTTTCACAAGGCAGAATGGGTGGGTGGAGGGCGGGAGGACATTCCAGGCAGAGGGAACGGCGCGATTAAATACACAGATTAGGAAGCATGGCCCCATGAGGCGAGAGCCCAGGGGGTGCAAACAGAACAGAGAGGGGGGTTGTGGAAAACAGATCACAGAAGAGGCCCTCGTCAGCTACAGCATGTTGGAGCGTGCCGATTGACGTAAGCCTCACCGATAAATACCCTTGAAGGTCTACAGTAAAACTCTGTGCTCGCCATGGTAGGAAATATACCATGTAACACAGTCTCTGACCTGAAGGAGCTTAGCAGTCAATCAGTAAACACTTGTTGACGTCTCACCATGTCCCAGGTGCTAAGCTGGGGATTCGTCTCAAGTACGACAAGCCTCCAAAAGGCTTTCAATCAAGGTGACGGTGGTAGATCGATTACATAAATTATTAAAAATTTTGAAGTGAATAGAAAAAGCGGCTACCAGATCCCACAACACGCCCGTAGCGGGGAGAGAGGACAGTATGTGGTTAAGTTCCTGTTCCAAGTAGCTACTGGGGGAAAATAAACCTCCCCAAATTAAAGTTGTTTCAAAAAACCATTTTATCATTGTAACTCATGGTTCTGTGGTTTGACTGGGTTCAGCTGGGTGGTTGGCCTCTGGGGTTTCTCAGGTAGTGGCTGGTAGATGGCCACTGGAGCTGGAATCATCTGCAGGCTCAACTGGGCTAGACATCCAGAATGCTTTTTTACGTCTAGGATTCTGAGGCAAAAGTGGTGCTTCTGTCCGGGCGGCAGGCACTGATAGGTGCTACCCTGTCTCCCCCCAACATGGCATCTTCATGCGGCCACTTTTACTTCCTCACAGCAGTCGTCTCAGAGGGTCTCAGACATCTCACGTGGTATTCGGTTTCCTCACAGCCTGTGCTCCCAGAATGAGCGTTTCCAGAAGCTGAGGAAGACGCCACCGGGCTTCTTAGGACCCAACCTTAGAAGCCACATAGTATTGCTTCCATCACATACTATGGGTCAAAATGCAAGTCATGGCAATAACCTGTTGAGGGCTTAAACATGACAGGCACGGGTCACTGGAGGTCCATCTTTGGACACAAGCTCTCATGGTTCCAAACACAGTAAAGATTGCAAGGGAGGGAATGGCTGTGGCGTAGAGGACTCCAGAGAAGACACTTTGCTGGTGAGGTGAAGCTTTAGTTGGGCCTTGGAGGAAATGTGGGTTCCACCTAAGGAGAGAGGGAGAGAGAGAGAGAGCACTTGTGGTAAAGTGAGCATATATTCTCAAGAGGAACTGGGTTCAAATCTTGCTTCTACCACCACATTCTAACTACATGTCTTTGGGGGCCAATATGTCACAGAGTCGTTGAAGAGAATAAGAGTGACGACACACCCCAAAAGCCCATGTCCTCAAACCTGGGTAGAAATTAAAGACACAAGGAATGCTGAGAGCAGAGTGATTGACTTCCACCATCGTGGTCATGATATTCAGAATAGATTCGAGGGGAAAAACTGATAACAAGAGGCCAGACTCCGCAGTTTCTGTATTTGTCACGAGTGGTGCTGCCTAAAACGTATACGTGGATAATCATCTGGCCGGATGCCACCATGGTATGATTAGAGAGCAAAGAAAGACTGTCTCCTTCCAAAATGTCATCTTTTCTAATCGAAAGATGCCCAAGAGTCTCCTACTCCATCTTAGTAGTTCATTCGTCTCAGTTAAGATAGATTGTCCCCTGGGATCTCCTATCACAATGGAAATACTCTGGAAAAAGTAATACATTAAGATATCATCAATTACTAACAATGTGTTATACCCTTGAGATTACTTTCCAGCCGTAATAGTCAAAGTATCCTAGGTTACACAGTCCTAAACAGTATTCCCACAATCTTAGTTCCTTTTAGTACAACTGAACTTACTCACACAAAGTCCTCAGCAGGTCCAGGCAACCCTCCAGGGCAGCTGTCCTCCATGCGTTGACTCAGCACTGCAGGCTGCCTTGATATTATGGCACCTTTGTATCGACTCGTGCCCCGCGATCACCATGGCAGGAGAAGGTAAAGACAGGAGGGTCATGGACCGACTCGTGATTCAGTGCGTCACTGTTATTCCCATTGCACTGGCCAAAGCAAATCTCATGACCACTTCTAGCTTCCAGGGAGGCAGGAAATGATAAACCACTCACATGCCCAGAAGAGGAAGTGGCTATTGATTAAGTGTCATGTGCATGGCACATTGATTAAAATGAAAACTCAGAGAAGAAAGAAATTAGGCTTTAATGAAAAGGTTTGGATAGGGAAGTGGAGGGGAACTGTTTGGTATAGAGTAGGAGCAGATCTGATGAGTCACCATCATGAGTTCGGGGTTACATAGATACATAGGGTGGCCCCAAGCTCCTCGAAGAAGATGAGGTGTCAAAAATAGGGAGCTACCCAAAAGGAAGAAGAAGAACACATACCTGGCACTAGCTTTGGTCCTTTCACCTTTAAGCATCAAGTCATTTGTCTTCAACGTTAGGTTGTGATGTTCAGCATCATCAGAAAGCCAACATCTGACGGTCAGCTTTCAGCAAAAATTCACACATGGAGAAGGTGCTGGAGTAGGCATTCTGGGTAAGCCAGCAAAGGAGGTTGGGATGAAGCAGCAGGGGGCAGGCCAGAGCTGGGAGGTTGAAAAAAGAGCTGGAAGGTCCTGTCTGGGTATCAGGAGTCATCATGAAGGGAAACTGAAAAAGCAAGGATAATCAGAAACTGCTTGGAACTAATTTCAGTTCAGGATTCTGGGGTGAAAGAGGGCAGGCTGATGCTTCTCAGAAAAGAAAAAAATGATCTTTGAGGAAGCAGCAGCAAGGAAGAGCTTGGTGGTCCTAGTGGGGATCTGCCATGCTTGTAACAGAAATATCCAGAATGAGGGAGACAGTCATCTCCCTTGTCCCATGGCTGCAGCCCTACTCTGTACCTAAGCATTAAGCCAGCCCTGATGGCTGGTCTCCGCCTCCCTGATGTGTCTCCTACCATCGTTCCCCCTCCAGCTCTAATGGATAGTGAGGTTAGAGTAGATGCAAGGCTGGCCACTCTTTTATTTTAGCTTTGTATTTTAGGACAGTTTTAGATTCATAGAAAAATGGAGAAGATAGTAGAAAGTTCTCATATGTCCCACCTACGTTTTCCCCTATTATTTTCATCTTACATTAGTGCCGTGCATTTGTCTTCCTTAATGAACCACCGTGTTACATGATTACTAACTACTGGATGACAAGTTTTAAAGACCAATTCTGTGTGTGATTTAGAGATTGGATGTGGGCACAGTATACATTTGTAAGCGCAGAGAAGGGATTATGAATCAGTGCAATTACATATAAAGCACAGAGCAACCTTTCTCTGGTAGACAGACAACAAAATCACTCACAGAAAGGGCCTCTAGGACCAGAATGGGTATTATTTCAATCATGCTCTAAAGCTCAAACTCAGTGAGGTGGGATGAAACTAAAGGCGATCAAAAGATTGAGTCCATGATATCTCGAAAAAAGGAAGGAAGGAAGGAAGGAAAACAGAGAGAGGGGTGGGGGAGAGATGGAAGGAGAGAAGGAGGAAAGTAGGAAGGAGAGAAAGAATGGAAGAAGGGAGGGAGGGAAGGAGGGAGGGAGGGAGGAACCTAGTCACCAGTAAGGACTACGTTAGACTGTCTCATCTGTTCTACAGTTGCTGCTCTACAGTTCCCTGGGCCTCTTGTAAGCTTAGCAAGGAATTCAAATTCAGTGACTTAGTCCTATAGGTGGTGTCTACGATGACTCAGGTGGCTCCAGGCTAGGTACCTGATAGTCTCAGGTGAATCTCTGGGTACTTGTGGATCTTCTAAACTTTAGCTTTCTTCACAAATACCCAAGACCTTTGTGAATCTTTTTTTTTTTTTAAGAGAAGCATTTTTTAACTTTATTTATTTATTTTGAGAAATTTTGAGAGAG
Organism: Herpailurus yagouaroundi; assembly: GCF_014898765.1. Lineage (NCBI taxonomy): Eukaryota > Metazoa > Chordata > Mammalia > Carnivora > Felidae > Herpailurus > Herpailurus yagouaroundi. Next base: position 8,614,065 of record NW_024412470.1, read on the forward strand.
AGAGAACAAAAGAGCGCACAAGTCTGGGAGGGGCAGAGAGAGAGGGAGAGAGAGAATCCCAAGCAGTCTCTGTGCTGTCAGCACAGATCCCACCCAGGGCTCGATCTCACCAACTGCGAGATCATGTCCTGAGCTGAAATCAAGCCACATGCTTAGCCAACAGAGCCACCCAGGCACCCCAAGGCCTTCGCAAGTCTTAAACCTTGCCCTCCTGATTTACTTCTTTGACTCCCCCCGCCATCAAAATCTCAGTCTGCTTGACTTATGATGTAACGGGCTTTTCTCACCAAAGAGCCAGACTTTGTCCCGACCTGTAGCTACTGCTTGGGAGAAACGATTTCAAGCCCGAGAAGCAATTCTATTATTTTCCTGACTATGAGTATTATTGTTTCCGAAGATACCTGCTGCCATTTCTTACCTATTCCTTGGGCAGCCACAAGAGCTGAGCTCAGCCCTAAGGTCATGATATCCATTTGGGTGCTATTATCCAAACTCCTACCTGCCTTCTTTGCATACCAACCTGACTATTGTTGGAAAGTCTAACATCTAACCCAAGTATCTAGCACCATGGGGTTGACCTGAGTAGATCTGAAAGCCCTGAGGGCAGCACAAATGGTTGTGTGTGTGTGTGTGATCAGGGAGCAGGTGTTTATTGCTGGAGTGCATCAAAGGCTCTGAAGAAGTGCTTTATTAATTGGTTACGGAAGGTCACCAGTGAGGACAGACTTTGGGCGGTAGACGCAGTTTAGGGATAAGAGAGAGAATTCAGTCCAAGAGAACCAATGTCAGCATAATTTCTTGCCCCCCCCCCAAAATCTTGAATGAATAGGGAGCTGGGAGATAATCAGACAGAAAGGAAAAAAGACAAAGAACAATCACTACCTTGTAAGGGTACAGTCTGCTTTTCCCTGAAGTCAGAGACCTGAGTCACAGTCAGTAACTCAACATCTGTTCCGTGCGGCCAGATCACTGCTCTAAAGCATTAGATTCACCTGTCCTCAAATTCTGTCTGCACCTAGATTTGGGCAGAAACCACAAACTCACTGGCTATAAACTTTCATCTCTGATTTCCAGTTTTTAGTCAGGCTCAAGGCTTCTGTTTCATTAGTGGAAAAATATGAGAGCCCTCCAGTGGCCAAAAATAAAACCTATAAATTGCTACCACCTCTAAGTAAAGCTTCTTTAGTCTTGCGGAAAAAAGAAAAAAAAAGTCGTCTCCATATTTCAAAGGCAGAGAATTCAGTGTCACATAAGGTGGAACTTTTATTATCATTCCATTGACTCTCAAATAACTTGAGTAATTCTTGGTATAGCCAGACTGAGGCACAGCATTGGAAATAGAATCAGAGGTGAAACATTGCAACACGGAGAGAGAGAGAGAGGAAAAAAAAAAGCCTCTTGGTATATATTTCCTTAAATGGAAATTTGTGATATAAAAATAGTTATGTAAAAATAAAGCAACAACAGAGAAGAGTTAACATTCGTCATGGTCCCGGTAAACAACTCAGGTACAGAGAAGCCTGGACTCCTCTCTTTCAAAATCTAAATCTATTGCCTTGAGGAACTGTTCCTAGATTCCGAATAGGGATTTATATAGATATATGGCTGGACTGTTTTTGCCCTCCCTCTGGTTTATCTATGCTGTATACTTTCTCTTATCCGTGCTAATGGAGGGGATCAGTAGTGCAGATAATTGAAAGGTTGTGTGCCAGCAAGTTGCTTTGTAGTTGCTGCCAGAAACTCCCCAGTGCTGCATGGTTAATGAAAAGTCAAGCAATGGCAGGGTTCTCCTCACTAGGAGCCCTGGATAATAATAACAGCCATTATTTATTGAACCCTCACCATGTGCCAGATTAAGTGCTTTTCATCCAATTATTTCATTTCATCCTCCCTTACACCCCTATGAAATTGGTAAAGTTTCTCTTTTATGAATGAGGAAATTGAGTCTCAGCGGGTCAAGTAGCTTCCAATGGTCATTCTACCTGTTTGAGGGGTGGAATTGTTTCCCAGACCAAGTATTTTATTAAAGCAGAGCCCATACACGCAGCCATTTTGCCATCCCACCTCCAGATGCCGTAAGGGATCAACCCATGCTTGGGGGGACATGTTCTGCCAGTGTGGGATTTTCCAAAGTGGATTCAGTGCATCGATTCTGCCCCAACCCTTCAGAAAGGAATATTTCCAGGCTAGAAACTATGATTCAGAGGCTTGCTGGATTTGCGTTACTCCTAGAAATTTTAATTAATATCAGGATGAGAGAAATGTATCCTCACGCAATGGATACATTTGAGTCTTGATCTTATGGAGGTTCTCTGTAGGCTCTGGCTTAGTAATGGCCCCCTTTTTGAAATTCTTGCTTATTTCAGCTTTGGTACCTCATTCGATCCTCGTTCATCTTTAAACCTGCTTCCAGGTTCTTTCATTGTGGTCTCTTCCTATACTCATTCCTTAAATATTGGCTTTCCCCCTTGGTGTTCCCCTTTGTCCTCTTCTCGGCTTGCTTTAAATGTTCCTGCTGTCATTTCAACCAGGACCCAGACACCAATAGTTTGCTACTCTCTCTGACCCCACGCCCAAGCTCTGTATTTCCAACTGCCAACAAGTTGTTTCTGTATGACTATCATATTGGCACGTTGTATTCTTTACGTTGGTAAGAAAATTATATTATTACTTAGCAAAGTGCCTTTCTACGTAATTTGCATTACTATTAGCATCCGTATCAATAGGCAATTAAGCAACAGATGAAAACCATACAAGGCTCAAACTTCTTAGCCAGAAATAGAGTGATGCCTTACCCTAGCTTTTATGGATCTTCATTTGTGTACTTTCAATTCTCACAGCACTCCCACCTACCCTCAGATACTCTAGGTTTGTTCCTTAATTTTCCACACCTAAGAGTAGACAAGATTTTGACTCTATGTCTCCAGCTCAACGTATATCACTTTCTTTATGTTCCCTTTATCTTGTGAACTTTGACTTGTAAAATTCATTCCGTGTATTTTCTTCTTGTGCCCGGGTCTTCCAGACAAAGTTAACAGTACTTTTATCTGTGGTTCTGTAGTGCCTTGTAGATACTGGCAAGATGGGATTCCTATTTTTTTTAAAGGTTTATTTGTTTTGGGAGACAGAGGGGGAGCATGTGCATGCACATGAGTGGGGGAAGGGCAGAGAGAGAGAGGGAGAGAGAGAATCCTAAGCAGAGTCCGCAGTGTCAGCACAGAGCCCCACGTGGGGTTGGATCCCACAAACCGTGAGATCATGACCTGAGCTGAAATCAAGAGTTGGATACTCTACACACTGAGCCACCCAGATGCCCTGGAATTCATATTTTAATGCAAAAAATGATCACAGTATCTGTCCTCTACCCTATTAGCCATATGAGGAGAACCAAGATTTATGCTTCTTCTCACTTTTATCAGTTCCTTTGTACTCACAGGTATGCTCAAGAGTAAATGACCCATAATCTATATTTTTGGCATATTCTGGCATCGACAGTGTTTAGAGCGATAGAATTAACTAATTTAATTTTGCCCAGATTCCCAATCAGGAAGGGAGCAAAACTTCAGAAGTCAATTCCACTCTATAATTGCACAACAGTAAGAGGAAAGTATAAAAAGGGATTTCATAAGGAAACCCCGAGAAGAGAGAGAGAACTGGAGGGGTGAGTGAGGAGCTAAGAGACCAGTAAGGACAAATAATTAGAGCTCAAATGAGATGGAGATCGGCACAAAAAGATCAACATCTCGCCTTCTTCCTCGCTGATCCAAACCACTCTGCTGCCATCAGGACAGCACTATTCTTTCCGACCTTCTCCTTCGTCTCATTCAGTGAACTTGCTCTCCAACGCCGGGACCTAAACATCTTCCCTTTGGTTCCCCGTCTCCATCTCCGCTGATGTGATGCTGTTTCCCTTGCATTCAGACGCCTGCGAGTAACCACAGAGGCACCCAGGCAAAGTGGAGTAGCAGGGCAGCAAAAGCAGGAGGAAACCAGTGGAGATGGCGTTAGAACAAAACTGGCTCATGGGAATCTGGGACCTGGGGATAGACTCGGATCCAGGCACCTCCAGACGTCGGCACAGAAGCTCAAGGATTTTGACTGTGGTGTTCCCCTTTTAGCATGTTCAGTGTCGACCCCATTATTTTCGTACAGCTAACTGACTACTTGTGTGCTTGCTGTATACTTCTTTTTTTTTTTTGGTCTCAAAGCTTCCGGTTATGCATGTTTCCTGATGTCTCAATTTTACTCCTACTTGCTGTTTCCCTAGTTTGTCTTGCCATGTCCCTTGGTGGAAGAGGTGGTTGGCTCCTTGTCTCCAGTATCTGCTCTCTCCTTCCAAAGTAGTGGCTTTAACTCTATCAGACTAAACACCTCGTTTTCACATGGAATAGTTTACAAGCCACCCTTGGCGGACCTGAAATTTGTGAGCACGTTTTTTCCCATGTAAAGACTCCAAAAAGAATCAATAATGCCCTAAGTGGAACGTAAAATAAATGCAGAAAATAAAGTAACTTAAAGTAAAATAGTTTTTACATTTACATTACATCATTACAAATAATTACGGTATTTAAATGAGATTAATTAATTTAAAATGATACACAATTTAATAAGCAAACACTCAGGCATAACTGTACTAGAAAATGCAATGATGTAGTGAGATGATTACACCAAACATGAACCAGGACAAATGTAGTACTTACAACCAGGGACTTACAAATGATGACTTAAATGCTGTGAGCTGCATTATTGTAGATGATGTGCTTATTTTTCTGAAATGGTAAACAACTCTGGGTAAAGATACAAATATAATAAAGGACAGTTTTTCCTTAATTGAGCCAGTGGATACATTCCTAGAAAATACAGCGTATGTTGCAATTGCCCATTTATATGGAAAATGGAGTTAGGCTGTAGACTCAGAAAATTACAACAATAACAACAACAAAATACTTTCCTACATACCTGGATGTCCTTCAGAATTTCCAAAAGTTGTGCAGAATACAAGACTCTTGTCTACTGGGTCACGTCTCCTGATCTCTGAATTCAGCTGCAGCTGCCGTAGAAAGTTCCACAAGAGCCTTGCCGCCCTTCGTGCCGACAGTGTCCTGCATCAGGCGCGTTCCGCGTGTCCTCACTGTCTGTCACTTGGCTTCTCCACTGATTTGAAGGCCAGAGAATCTTGTTGATCCAGGACACATGCACACTTGGGAGGTGTAAGGGTGTTCATATCCTCTGAAAAAAACTTTCAACCAATCGCAAATGGGAATCATTGGATAAATTTCCTTGCTTCCCCCTCTTGGGCAGACAATTCTGAGAGACACTCCGAACACTTCTCAGCAGGTCCTGCGGAGTCAAGCCTTAGGGCCCTTCACTTTTATTAACTGCTGTGGATGCTTTAGAGAAAAAAAAAGCAACCAACTCAAGGTCCAGGGTTAAAATAAGAGGCCTCCATGACTATAATTCAAGTGACCCTCATCTCCTGCATCCACAGGAGAGAGTGCTCAAAATCACGATCAGGATTGTATTGCGAGGGTGTGATTTGTAAGGGGTACAAAAAATACAGAATGTGCAGCCATAACGTGTCTCTTTCATCAGAGACAAGAGCTGGTGGGAAAGCAGTGGGGCCCTAAGACCTGGAATGGGGACATGTGGATGGACGAATCTGAGAGTCTGGAAACCTTATGTTCCCTTGAAACCTCTGAACCAGTAGAAGTGCCCTGGCACTAGTTGGAGATCAGCCTCCTTTGGTCAAGAAACCACGCAAATTCATCAACTAAGGCAAATGCTGCAAAAGATGAGGGTTATCATCTCTAAAATCTGCCCTTACATATCCTCATTGACCCTAAACCCCATACTAGGCTCAGAGCTTACTAGACCCAAGTAAGAAAGTAGAGCCCATGTGCCAGGAGGAAATAGCTTATTCAACCAGAAGAACTGTAGTACTTGAATTAGTAAATATAAATAGAAAGTTGATCTTAGGGGCGCCTGGGTGGCGCAGTCGGTTAAGCGTCCGACTTCAGCCAGGTCACAATCTCGCGGTCCGTGAGTTCGAGCCCCGCGTCGGGCTCTGGGCTGATGGCTCGGAGCCTGGAGCCTGTTTCCGATTCTGTGTCTCCCTCTCTCTCTGCCCCTCCCCCATTCATGCTCTGTCTCTCTCTGTCCCAAAAATAAATAAACGTTGAAAAAAAAATTTTTTAATAAAAAAAAAAAAAAAGAAAGTTGATCTTAAATGAGTTAGACTTGGGGAGGGAGCAAAACATATGGCTTCATAAGCCCTGTAGTTATTTTCCAAAAGCATAATTGAAATGTGTATACTTAGTGGCTAGCTGAATGTTCACATTGGTTTCCTGGATGGTAACAAGGGCTAAGGGAAACTCCTGAAACAGCCCCTCGACCCCACCTTACCATTAGAGAAAACAGACTTAATAAGTCATCCTTGAAAGAATTGGAAAGATGAGTGCCATTCTCAAAGACTCAAAGTTTGCAGGAGTGTCGTCCCATTATATCCCCCATTTAGGTCACTGGCTGGATCACTGTGGAAAACCAGAGGAATCATAATCGGAGGAAGGTAATTATGAATCATTGTAAGCTGAATCAACTGGTCGCCCAAGAGCAACCGCTGTGCTCAATGTGGTATCTTTAATGTAGTTGAAACTTGGTATGTCCCCCATTAATCTCATAAATGCGTTCTCCATCTACCAGAAGTTGTTCACATTTGCCTAGAGACAACACCTATTCACATTTTTGTTGTGTCCAAGCACTAGGTTAACTCTCTTGCTCTCTACCACAGTGTAATATGCGGTGACCTCAATCATCTTGACGTTCCTTAGAACCTATCCTAGTCCAGTACGATGATGCTAATTGGACCTGGTGCACAAAATGTGGCAAATATTCTGGATACTCTAGTATCCGCAGACATACATCCCAGACACATACATGCCACAAGTGTGGGAGCTCAGTTCCCCAAAGTTTAAGGACTTGTCACGTTGGTAATATTTTCAGGAATCTGAAAGTCTACCGTATGAATGAGCATCCCTTTTGTGTGCTTTGCACTTTGGGCCTCTTTGGAATTGGAAGTAGCATATGCCATGCCTGCGAATATTGCTTTGACCTAATTATTGAGTGGTTCATGAAGCTGTCAGTTGTGAGGGAAGCAGCCCACATCCTCAGGGTTCTGGAGTCAGGCCATGACTTCTGGAGCCAAGAATTGCTGTTCATATGCTTGATCACAGTGGAGAATGGACAATTTCAGCAGCCATGGTCTAATGAGGCCAAGGCAAACTGTGGACCCAGACTACTCAAAAATGAAGATCCAAGCGAGCAACTTGGATCAACTGAAGTGTCAGGCAAGAGTAGGGGAAATCTAAAATGTGTGGTAGAAGGAAGGTATTTTATATATCAGTTGAATTCTCTGGATTACTAATCTCATTGGACCAGCAATGAGATTGTAGTTTGTTTCACTCACCTCTGCTTATTAAATCTCTTGCAAAGGGAGCAGCCAGTCACTACCTTAAAGAGTCATTGATAGATTGGGCTTGATGAAGGCATGAAAAAATTTGGACAATGTGAGGGTTGGACTGTGTGAGATGCCTCTGTGCCCCAACCTACATCATCTCAGCAGACATGTGATTCCATCCACACAACTGCCAGTGGGCAGTTCCATACAGACTTCAAGTAACTTCATGCTGACAGTGCTTCTCTTCAAGAATGCTCCACATATTTTTGGTTTCTTCTAGAGTTTCCCAAACAGCTAGGACACTGGCAGGACTTGCTTTGCCAGCATGCATTTTTCTCTAAGAGGCTGGAGGGTTAATGCCCTCGAGGGCAGTCCTGAAATAATGTGGAATGGGGACTGGTAGATAAATGATCCCACTTTCCATTCTTCAGGTAGACAATTCTGGAAGGCATTTTGCAAGTTTCTCAGGTGGTCCCTGTGGAATCAAGGCCTCATTGGTCACAATGGTGACCTCAATAATGTGTTCTTCTAATGGCTTGTGTCTTTCCGTGTCTCACTTTCCCTGTCCCTCATCTTATTCTCTGTGATCACAGCCTAAGGAAACTCCCTGAAAATAAACTTTGTCATAGGTATGTGTTTGGGAGAACATAGGTTGAAACACTACCCCCAGATTGCTAATTCCTGGCATGACATGAATGAAAGAACATTAATTTGTGCCGTCATCACCTTGGCCAAAATATAGCCAACTAATATGCCCTCATGTAATATGACTAATATTCTAACATGACTCCCATTCTACGTATTTCTATCTTGGTGTATCTTTTCAGTTTCAATTTATGCATCCAATTGTTCTCTTCTGTCATTTTTAAGCTTAAATTCCAGAAAGACTTTGATTGATTTAGCTCATCCTCTCATACCAGGTCAATCCATAATCTGGACATAGATTAACAGACCTTGTGGAGGAAGTATATTATTGGATGAATTCCCCCCCCCCCCCCCCCGGGGGGGGGGGGTGTGCCATATTGTGATAAACACAAGGCTATGCCTTGTTGTAAGAGCCTAAGTGAAGTAGTTTCCCCTAGAAGGAGCTATGAACCCGGTTAGCCTCATGACTGATTACAATGACATAGTCCTTCAAGCCTCCAAATCTTCTCTAAGCAGCTCAATCCCCATCTTTTCATCTTCATTTCTACCACCATAGCACCAGCCCATTATTTATTTGGCTTCGTAGATGACACAGAAGTCTTCTACATTGGCTTCCATTCGTCCAACGTCATTATATTTTTATTCAGTTTTCAGAACCATGCCATATTAGGCTTTCTGTTTGGATCATTACCTCCCCTGTTCAAGTATCCATTGTAGACACTTCTTGCCTTTACATCAACTCTAAACCACTAAGCCTAATATTTAGAGACACCTGTGAACTACCTACGGGAATACAAGTTTCTTCAGGGCAAGCCTCTATCTTCTGGTCTGTTGGATACCTCCTAAAGTCTCTGCTGAGTCCTACACAAACAAGAAGTGCTCAGTAAATGTATGTCGACTCTAGTAGATATTTCTGAACCTTTCCTCTATCGTCTTCTTAGACATTTAAGGAATTCTCTAATCTGAAAAAACAAATATTTTCCAAGTGAGAAATCAATCTAAACAACATATAAAGGATGAATAAAATTTTTGAAAAAGACTGAGACATGATAAAATAGATTGTTTATTAACATAAGGTATGCCCGGGGAGATGGTAATCTCAGAGTTACCCGTGATTTTTTACCCAACGAAAAGACTAACATACATTGTAACCTAATCAATTTCATTAATTCCTTTGTAATTAATCACTAACATTGACAAAAAAAAAAAATCCATGGAAATCGGCTTGCATAAAAGATACAACACAATATTCCTGAAGAAAAGATCATCTAATTATACACCATTCACTGACTTTTACTTACTGTAACTTTTTGTTATAATATTTTTAAGTGTCCCTATTTTAATAATAAAGATTGTAGAACAAACGACTTTCTCTATGTGTGATTAAAGGTGGCATTTTGGGGGCGCCTGGGTGGCGCAGTCGGTTAAGCGTCCGACTTCAGCCAGGTCACGATCTCACGGACCGTGAGTTCGAGCCCCGCGTCGGGCTCTGGGCTGATGGCTCAGAGCCTGGAGCCTGTTTCCGATTCTGTGTCTCCCTCTCTCTCTGCCCCTCCCCCGTTCATGCTCTGTCTCTCTCTGTCCCAAAAATAAATAAACGTTGGGAAAAAAAAAAAAAAAGGTGGCATTTTGTTATAGTTCAGTACCGCTAAGGACAAGACAATTTAGCCATCGAATTCCTGTGATCATGGTCTCTACAATTCTCCCAATAGCCAATGAGGCTTCCAATTGCCCTCCAAACTTTTTCGGGGCCCCTTTTTGTTCCGTTGAAGGCTATAGAGGCTGTAGAAGGCTTCTCCCTAGGGGAAGAAAGGAAGTTTATCCATAATATAGTGCCTACAATCCTTGGAAGTGAGGGGGTCATGGACACCCTAAAACTCATCCAATGACCTTTGGCGGTTCTTGGATTTCAACCCTCTGCCTTAAGTGAGGTCTCCAAAGTTGTACCATGATGCTCTTAGGGAACATGGCTGTGCCTTCACTCAACCGTCACAGGGCCCTCCAGTGTGTCAGATTCTGTGTTAAGTCCCGAGGAGAGATGAATAAAATGTATTTCTTCCCCTACGAGGATTTACAGTGAGGTGTGCATGACAAAAATGAGTGGAGTACAATGAAATGTTCTGGATACTATGACAGCAGGTCATCCAAGGAGAACCCAGACTCTGTAATATTAAAAGGTAGAATATAGAGTCAGACTGGCTGGGATTGAGTCCTGCCTTCACCTTTTAAAACAAATCTGATTTTGTGCAAGTTATTTAAGTGCCTTTCCCCCCATTTCCCTTTTCTGTACATTGCACGTGATAATATGTGCAATTCATAGGGGTTTTGTGAGGAGTAAATGACTCGATGTATGTAAATCATTTAGAACAGTGCCTGGACCACAGTATGGACTCAATAAATTAAGATTATTAAATGAAGATTATAAATTACAATTATTGTCCTCACTGGGGAAGAACGCATTCAGCTGGAAAAGCCCCCCCCTACGTGACAGAAGAGAGGAAATGCCTAATGGCGGGAGAGGGGAGAGGGCAGGAGAGGGAGCAGAGAGAGGAGCAACACACTTAATGCACTCTTCCTGGTCCTGAGGACCTCTCCTCTGGGGGTTACCGGAGCTCAATCTTCCCACATTCTCCGGAGGACTCAGATGTGTGAGGCTTTGTCTATGAAGTATCCATCACTCTAATAAATGTCTGTATCAGGTGCTGCTGTGCAAGCAGAGTGAGTGAACTTGCACAAGGTCACATGGGGCAGTGCCCACAGAAAGACAAGGAACCTCCCAATTCTTGCCTGGTTTCTTCTGCACGCCAGATGGACTTCCAAATGAAAATTCATTTATTTGATTTATTCAATGAACCACACATCCTTTTAAGATGACAAAAATGATCTTGGACAGGCATCAGAGTAGAATTTTTTTTTTTCTCAGGGCAAGGAGCCACTCTTTGCAATATAATAAGAAAGTCATTGGCATTATTACCATGACATGATAGGAGAATACCAACTATTTGCTGTTTACTTGAATCGTTCCAGTAATAAGTCAGTTCATTTTATGAAAATTAATCTCTATCTCATTAGCTGTATTAATAAATAAATTTATAACTTTCATACACGAGTAAGCATTTTTTTTTCACCTGATAGTTCTAATATAGGACCCAATTCCTGGGGTATCATTTTTCAAATGTTTTCCTATATAAACCAAGCTAAAAGTGTCAGCCACCCTTCTTGCTCCTTTATCCTAAATCTTTGTTTGAGAAGTAAGTGAGACAAGGTATCTAAATCACCTATCATAATGCGTGATTTAATAGAAGGCTGATTAATAAAATACCAATAATAAGCTAGTGGTACTATCCCCATGATATGTTTACTGTGGCAGCACCAGATTTTTTAATACATGCACCAAAAACTTCATAGATGCAATGGATGAGCCAGATTTGACCCATGGACAGAAGAGACAAGAGATATAATTTCACAGCCAGCAGGGAAAACTCATTCCCTTGAAAATCTTCCCCTTTTGCTTCATATTTGAAATTCCATCATTAGAATTTCAGACTTGATTGCATATTTAATATCACGACTATCTATAGCTTCCTCTAGCTCTGCCACCTAAGACTAGAAATGTAAGCTGGATCAGCCTTTTTCAGCTGAACATGAAAAACATCCAAAGAGATTCCATCAGGGTCGCAGGCATGTAGACTAAAGACATAAGGTGCCTCGTATAATGAAAGTTGGGAATTAAGACCACACCGACTAGGGGACAGGTTTCAGGCTATGTCTTTTCCCTACTCTGTTCCTCCATCCCTGGTGGTCTCATTCACTTCAGGGTTGAACTAGCAATCTACCAGCTAAGAGTCTTGAATTTTCCAGAACCAATTGCCATTCTGAGAGGCTGGCTGCTTGGCATAACTGCCTATTCGCTTGGAATAGTCATCCATGAGCCTCTTGGAGAGCATCAGTGTCTCCTTTGTGGGACCCATGATACATTGCCCGTCTCTGCTATAGCACTAACCATGATGAATTATAATGGCCTCTTCACTGGTGTATCTTCTCCACTGGACTGGGGATGCCTTGGAAGCAGGAACTGTCTCTTGTTCGTTCAGTCACTCATTACTCACTCATCTACTGTGTGATTCATACTTAGATCCCAGGGAACAGAACTGTGCTTGGCCGCAGAAGGTGGCTAATGAATGTTTGTTGAATGAATGAATAAGTACATGTTGAAGTAAATAAATAAGTGAGTGACCAAAATAAAGTGACTGCAACACTAAAGACAAATGTCTACTTCACAAGTAGACCCAGGCTGGTCCTGGTGGCTGATAATCAGAAACTGCCATCAGAGGCAAATGTATAACTGTCTCTCTTCCAGAACATTGTGTAGCAGGGTTCAGGAAAAGGCAGTGTGATGAGAGTGAGATTAAGCAGGTTGATAACATCAGCCCCCAATCACCATTTCTCATGGTGGACTGAATGATGAATGTAGGCCTGTCAGGCATCTATCGAAATTCCTGGAGTGCCCGTCTCCAGGCTTCGAGGGTAGATCTTCTCTTGTGTCTCTGAGCAGAAGTGAGGACATGCATTTCAACCTTGACTTTATCGCAGCGGCTCCAGAAACTGGTTTTATTTCTTGGAATTTCCCAGTAGAAGATTGTTTCATTGCACTTCCTCTGACCTCTTGAGTAGCTGGAATGGGGTTGGGGTGTTGTTTGATCAGATCATTAACATGTCCACAGGTAGAACAGAGGGAAATATACCTTGGGGCTTTTTAAAAATACATTTTGCAGGGCAGAGCAAGTATTTTCCATTTGGAGCCAACATCAGAAAATGAACTTGAGGACCAAGGGATCCGGCACGGCCTCTCTTAGAGGTCAAAGCAACGAATCCTGGCTTTCCCAAAAAGATTTGCATTCTTTAGGCATCTCTGTTGATTTCAAGGACAGAAGACACTCATAGACTGTGAAAGTAGATGGAAACTTACTATCTAATTCACCTCTTTCGGGTTACAGTTGTTGAAATTGAATCCTAGAGATTTTAAGTGACGTGATCAAGGTCATTCAACTCCATAATTGTAGCACCTATAGTAGAACAAGGTTCATAGATTCTTTCCCTTCCTTTATTTTGTTTCGTTTTGTTTTGAGCTAGACCACATGGCATTCAAAAAATGTATTGTGTTCTGACATATATAAACCTCACAAATCTGTTCAATATTCAGCAAGACTTATTGAACACCACATATAAGATACTGTGTTCAGCATCATGGAGGACTGAAGGATACATTAGACACTCGCTCAGTCTTCATGAAGCATACAGTCTACTCTCTAATAGGATAACATGATAGTTTCAGAAATGATCTGTAGTATAGAACCAATGAAAGGAAAGGTTTCTTGGGGACCTGGAAACTGAATCTGCTATTGTGTGCTCTAATAGAATCTGACTGTGCATTGCCAGCTAACATTTTGGTAACCATCCTTACAGGCATCCAGGGAATCTCCTTTCCGGGTGGTGAGCAAAATGCACATTTGTTCACCAAGCTCACACTTTCCATCTCTTAGAACTGTCATCCCATATTTCTCCAGGGCTCTCTGGCTTTGCTCACCCAAATCCCAAATTAAATCCCCTGTGATCATCATTGCTAAGTGGAAGAAGCTGCCCTCACAGCAACTGGGATATCTTAGATGAGCACTCGGCAAAGATTTGAGCTACAAGGGTAGTTAAAGCTTAGGTCAGAAGTTGGTAATTGGCCTGAAGTTATATTTTGTGTGACCTATCCAATGTGGATTCATATAGTATTTTAAATTTGAACGGGTGGCCGACATAGAACTTGCTGGGAAATTGTGCCCACTGATTTGGATTTCCACACCCCACAGAAAAACTTGAAATCCTGCCCACACAATGAGGTCTATCTTTCTACTGGACAACAACTGCTTAGAGATTAGTAGCCCCCAGTTCTTTAGACAGAGGATGTAGCTTTTAGCTTGCCTCAGAGGTCCTCACTTGATCCTGCTTCTGCCAAGCCAGGACCCTATGTCGGAGGCCACTCATCATTTAACACCCAGCTGCCTCGCTAGTTTATATCAACATTTGGTTCTTAGAGGTAAGAAGCTGATTACTCCTGTTTTAGGTAATAATGACAATACATTTGATTAGTTTAGAAGTTATTTAATTTTGTCGGCCTTAGTTTACATTTGATCAGTGCACAAGATCTACCCGTTACTTTTTCATAAGTTACAGGCCTCACAAGTGCCCGAAATGTGTGATGTGGCTACAGTTACACCCATTTCTCGGCTGTGGGCATTGCATCCGGATTGAAAACCCTAGGAGTAAGAAATAAGTACGTACCTGTCTTTTGGTTTCTGTATTGCCATACTGCTAGTGAAACAGGTCTCAGTAATATACAATAACAAGAATTTCAGCTCTGCTGACCCACCAATATTAGCCTTTAACTTTAATTCAGAATAAACCGAGTCTCCTGAGTGACAACAGTGATTATTGCAACTATCTGGATTTTAAATTAAAATAGACCATTAAACGTTCGAGCTCTAAAGAGCTTTGCATATGACTTAGTCTACCTCCTTTGTTTTACAGACTAAAAACCAAAGAAATGAGTGGCTTCTCCATGGTCAGACAGACCGCGTCAGAGTTGGTATGGGAACACGGGTCTTCCAATCCTAAAAACACTTTTCTTGCTCTTTATTGTGTTTTATGTATTCTTTGAGAAGGACTTAATGTAGGAGACACCAAAAAAATGTAAATGATTCTTACTTCTTAAGGAGCCGAATCCTTCTCTATGGAGCTACAAAATAAAACTCATTTAAGAAACCAACACGGGACTGTTTTTAGTTCTGCCCTATTATATAAGAGGTATATATTAGGTTATGGGTGATTATAAAAAAGTTCCTACTAAAATCTATACAGATTCATTTTTTTTTCTTTTGAAGGTTGCAGGGTACAGTATAAAGGGATTATCAAAATATAGTCCGGGATAAGAGGAGCGGAATCCAAGAGCAGAGAGAACTGCGTTAACGATACTAAGCCAACCACAGAGAGAGAAGGGGAGTGTTTACAGTTGAGGATGGCCGGCTAAGCTGGCAGGTGGGATATGACCACGGGAATCTAGGCAGCGGTTTTGCCTCGACATCAGGAAGGACAACATGAGTCATGTCAGATGTCCACCCGTAAGAGAGGGACGTGTCACTGGGGGCAGTGGGGGTCGACGTAAAACATAATCGAGCTAGTGGATGTGTTCATCGTATTTACACATTTTTCACTCTGGTATATCGGAATGCCAGGTTAAGGGAGGCGTAGTAAGAGGGGTGGAGTTGGGTTCTGTGGCTCTTGGTGCTGTGTATGATACGGTAACAGAGCCCACGCCCTTTAGATAGCTTATAAGGAAAAAGAAGGATGCTATCCACGATTCCAGCGAGGGACTATTTCAAAGATGGAGCAGTTTGCTAGGGCTTTATCTGGGCTGCAGGGATTTCTCTTTAAACTCTAGTCTGGTAAGATACAAAAGTGCTAAGTAGGGAGACCAACGCAGAAGGCAGGTCATAGGAACTGTCTCAACAGAAATGAGGGAGTCACAGCCGAGAAGGTGGCAAAAAGCTGAAAGTCAACGGACAAAGACCATTCGTTAGGACTTATTAATCAGGTGCCAGAATCTCATTCTGTACCCATCAACTAAGGTCAGATTCTACTCGTTGATGGGTGTAGACAGGTAACGTACCTCGAACTCTGGTCGTGACCATCTCACAACCTGAGCTTCCTGAAAATCTGGAAATCGCGTCAGTGGCTGTCACTGGGAGAGTCTGGGGACGCTGGAGCTGGCAAACAGGAATGTTAATGCTTTTATATTTGATGCTACGAATTAGAAGAAAAATAAAAGTTCTCAAATCAGTGAAAAGCTTACTGTACACATTACAGTAAATCCAAAGAGAGTGAACATCTAAATTAAGCAGGGTCTCATGTTTCTCTCCTAACAAGAAGTTATACTTTTAAATAATTTAATTTTTTTCATTTGTATGATGCCTCTGCCACTGATGTTACATTCCTATTCCTGAAAGCATTAGCAAATTACATAGGCACATTAAGTGTTTCAACTACCACTCTGTATCTTTTAAAACACCACCCTATCTTGTCAGGAAGAAAGAGAACCCTTTTTTAAACAAAAAAAAAAAAATCACTTTATCAGCTTTGGGATTTTGCATTACAATCTGAAAGCATTAGGAATAAGAACAAAGCATGAAAGCAGGCACACTTAAATTCTGAATGAGATCTCTGCTCTTCAGAAACAAGCAAACAGAAATAAATTGATCTTCCGGTTTCCCTAGGCTTGATTCCACATGTTTAACGATGCAGTGACCACTGCTTTCTGTAAACTTGAAATACGTAAGATCATTTGATTTTAGTTTTGCTCTGGGAGTCCTCTCTTCCCACAAGACACTGAGAGAGAAACACATCTCCATCATCTGCGAAGGATTATCTACCTTCAATTGGTACATGACAAATCTTAAAGAGATAGGGAAAGGCTGGTTTGCTTTTGATATATTAATAAAAACACCAACACTCCCTGATATCTACGTCGTCTTTATAATTTACATGGTGTTTTCACATCCAATTGCTTATTCCATTGCCACAAAATCCCTGTGAAGTCAGTAGGACAAGAATTATCATCTCCATTTAAAAATTTTTTTATTAATGTTTATTTTTGAGAGAGAGACAGAGTGTGAGTGGGGGAGAGGCAGAGAGAGAGGGAGACACAGAATTGGAAGCAGGCTCCAGGCTCCGAGCTGTCGGCACAGAGCCCGACATGTGACTCGAACCTAGGAACCATGAGATCCGTGAGATCATGACCCAAGCTGAAGTCAGACACTTAACCGACGGAGCCACCCAGGCGCCCCAATCATCTCCATTTTATAGCTGCATTAACTGAGACACAAAGAGGTAACAAGACGTGCACAAGATTGCACTGTTAGCACACTTGTAGAGGTAAAACTAGAATCATGAACCTCAGAGCTGTGTGTGTGTGTGTGTGTGTGTGTGTGTGTTTATTCCACTTTATCCCTCTTGATCCCAATAGGAAATGAGAGGGAAGAGTTTGCTTGTTTGTTTCAGCTACCCAGGAAAAGCTTCTGATACAAAATGCCTTCCTTAGCCTTTTTTTTTTTAATTTTTTTTTCAACGTTTTTTATTTATTTTTGGGACAGAGAGAGACAGAGCATGAACGGGGGAGGGGCAGAGTGAGAGGGAGACACAGAATCGGAAACAGGCTCCAGGCTCTGAGCCATCAGCCCAGAGCCGGACGCGGGGCTCGAACTCACGGACCGCGAGATCGTGACCTGGCTGAAGTCGGACGCTCAACCGACTGCGCCACCCAGGCGCCCCCTTCCTTAGCCTTCTAAAAAAAAATGGACGAACATCCAGAAGGAAAGTTAAAGCCAAAGACAGCTTTCTGCTTAGGCTGAAGTGAGTTATGAGAAGGAGAGAATGAGGAGAGGTGCGGAGAAGGGGAAGGAGGGTGGAAGCCAGTAGAAAAGTATTGAGCAGCTATGGAAGAATTAAGGGGAGCCATGATGGAGAATGTACTTGATTTTTTTTTCCCCTTCAGAGTGAGCCTTCGCAGTACAGCTTTGCTTTCTTGGATGAAAGTCCCTGAACATCAATTCAATCCATTTCCACATGTATTTATTGAATACAAACCATGTGTTCAGTCATGAACATGGCACCGTGGGGGACATAAAAAAAGAACATATTACACAGTCCCCACAATATAAAGGAGCATGCAATCTTGTGGAGAGAAGGGAAGATGGGTGGCAATATATATGAAATAGTTGGAGGAAAATCTAAACATAATGTAAAACAAAAGTGTTAATCTGAAGCATCAGAATGGATGGGACAAAGACATGCTGGGGCATCAGATGAAGGAGAAGTTGGTATTCACAGAATTTCTAAGTAAAGGCTTTGTGAAGAAAATGGAGCCAACGATGAATAAGAAGGTATTCCATCATTAACACTGGAAAATAATACTGATTACAGAGTCTAGCCCACTACCCAAAGCCGGGATTCTCTGCAAAGTTTGGGATAGCCAGGCCCCTAGCTTCAACCCCAACAGTTCCAGAGATAATTGCTGTCAGGAGAAACATCCAACTGTGTCTCACGACTGTCTCATAGACTTACTCTTAGAAAGGACGTCCCTATGTTCAGCTGAATGCTACCCACTTTTTTCTCTCATTCTTGAGCTCTGGCTGTGCTTTTTGTTTCTGGGACCGCGTAGAATGGTCTCAGTTTGTCTTCCACAGAAGAAACTTTCAAGTATTTGAAAGGCCCCAAGTCTCCTCCTTTCCAATCAGAACGTCCCAAGTTATTCTGACAGCTGTCAATCCATAATCTTTAAAGTGGGTTGGGATAGAGGGGGATCGAGAGATGTGGTCTTTCTTCAGTCAGCTAGCACCCATTTCCCTGGGATGGAGGTCTGGAAGAGGCCAGGCATTAGTGAGGCATTCAGAGGGTCCAGGAGGGTAAAAAGATGTCTCTCGTTTTTATTTGCTGCCCTTATAGGACCCAGTGGCTGGGTTTGCCCATGCTCACCCTTTCTGTGATCCTTATATTCTCTTTTGACAGGTTAATCAGAGGTTAACACATAACTCATGCATCCATCCCTTATGTCAGAATCTAGAATGTACTCTTCCATTTTGAAGAAGCAGAAGCACTTTTTAACGTTGAATATATACTTCTTTAGACATAAGCCTTTGATTCTGGATACCCAGAGCAATATTCAGTACTCATGTACAGACACAATTTGTCCAGGATCACTGCACACAGAGTGAGGTTGATGGCAGACCTGATAACTAGAAAGGTCTTAAGACATCACTTGATCCAACTCTTCTCCTTTATTTATAGATATGGAGAGTAATATATCCAGTGTTTTATCCTACAAACTGTAGAGAATATGCTTCATGTGGGTTTATCAATCCCCGTCAAATTTCTCTAATGCTTCCTAAAGTTAGGCTCCATTTTTAGACTGCAGTGATGAGAGTATTTTGTCCTAAAAAGCACCCTAGAGATCCATTCAGAATCCTGTGATACGCCAGCCAGGAAACCATTATATGTGCCTGGTTATATGCGGGGCTTGCGGTGGTGTTTTTCAAATCACTTTTAGGAATCCATTATTGAGTCACTACCAACACTGAGTCAGCAGGTTGGGAAGTAGAGAGCTAGACAAAGTCTCACATTGTGAAAAGGACAGGTTGAGTCCAAACATCAGAGTGATTGGACCCCTGATTGATTTTATCTTCACTAAAACTTGGTTAACCAAACATTATTTACTTCCTGATGTGAGATATTACAGAGAACACAGTAATAACTCTGAAGTATTCCAAAAACAAATTGAAACAGAATCCAATCAAAGTATTATATTTAACTTTCAGTCCATAAGAACTATAAGGAGTAGAGAAACTAATTCAATGACAGCAGAAACAGACAAATCCAGGATGTGGAACATTCTGGCCGAATTTCTCCAACAAGTCAATTAATGCATTAATAACAAAAGATATAAATAAAAAAGCCAGGGACACTAAGTTCTGGATTGAAAGAAATTTAGAAGGTATTTATGAGTATAATAATCAAATAAAACAAGGCCGAACAAGCCAACTATAAAAACTCATATTTTAGACGAATGGAACACTTAATTACGAACTGGATTGTAAATGGCATTTAGGAGTTATTGTTAATTTTGTTAAGTATCATAATGGTATTTTGATTATGTAAAACACTATTGCCTTTGAAATGCAAACCAAAGCATTTGGGGAAAAAACTCAAGTCTGGCATTCGATTCAAATTGGCCTAACAAAAGATAAAGAAATAAGGATCGAAGGATGGGAAGCACAAATGGAACAAAATGGTGGCAGTTCTTGAAGCTGGAGGCTTGCACGCTCCGCTTTTCTGTTTTGTATTTTTTTGTAACCTTAGGTATTTTTACAATAAAACTTTAAAAAAAAATCAGGGTGGCAAACAGACTTAAGGCTGAACATTGCATAGTTTAGAGCAGTGACACTTAGCAAAGTGATTGAGCAGTGACATTGAAAACATTCTGATTACAATTCAAGTGACCAGTGATGATGGCCGTTTGGCTTATGGGATATGGTGAGAATTTGTTCTTGAACGTAAACTGAGAAAATTGAAAACTCATTCTTTGGAAGCATGTTGATTTTTCCCGAGAGGAGAAATTCCAGTTGTGATTATAGAGATGGTTTTGCTCCTATTCACCTCTAGCCTGGAGTAGCTTAATCTTAACCTTTCCTAATCAAAAGATGTTATCGTTCAACTGCACCAGTTTAGGAATGAGAATTTTAAAAATGGAGAACAACTGAGGGTTGACAGAGGGAGGTATGTGGGAGGATGGGCTAGATGGGTGATGGGCATTAAGGAGGACACTTGTTATGAGCACTGGGTCTTGTGATTAGATGGATCGTTGAATTCTCCTCCTGAAACCAATATTGCACTGTGTGTCAACTAAAGAATATTTAAATAAAATAAAAATAAATGAGTAAAAGCTAAATGAACAGGAGATTAACAGGAAATGAGAACATTATCCTAAAACCATCTGTTGTTTGTGGCCTCATTTTGTTCTTGAGAACCCCGCCACGCAATGTCAGATACGAGAGGGACAAACCGTTGAAATGGCCGTGCGTAAGGGGCATCCTAATGGCCATGGGAAATTGAGTCCAGTCGTCCAGCCTTTACTCCAACCGGTGCCAGTTTGAACACATTTCTTTTTGCTCACCAGATGATCATCCCTCACAGGCATAGCCAATCCTAATCAACTGTCTTTTTGCTGGCTGCTCATTTGGCCAAGGGCTGTTGGAAAAAGAGGCTGTCAGCCAGGAAACATAAATTGCTTCTCTCTCCTTGTCAATGGTTTGTGATACCTGTCTGCTTTATGGGTAAGCAGGAAATTCTCTGCCCACTAGGTGTTAGTGTTCACAGAAATCTCCCTTTGTTTCATTTAACAAAACAGATTAAGGAGGTCGTTATCTCTTTGGGCAGAAAAGTCAAGAGTGGGTAATGTTGACGTGAAAATCCGTCAAGCACAGTCATATAATCACTTACTGGTTTCTTAATCATGCGATAGTTTAGGCTGAAACTTTGCCCACACGAGCTGACCTGTCTCAATATTCGACTATTGTAGAGCCAGGGGAAGAACATTCTTCACTCAGTCACTTATTTATAAGAGCTCTTCAAGTACCAGACACAGTGCTAGGTGCTGGGGACACAATTGTGGAAACGACAAGCATGGCTCCAACTTCCAAAGAACCAACAGTCTAGAGGAGGGCAGAGTTTTTTGTTTGCTTGTTTCTTTTTTTTTTTTTAAAGCAAGAATGATGTTTGATTTGACAAGGAAATGAGGGAAGACCTCCTTGAGAAAGGATATGTGAAGTTGAGATCTAAATGATGAGGTGATTTCCTGGTTCATGAGTTCAAGCCCTGCATGGGGCTCTGCTCTGAGAGTGCAGAGCCTGCTTGGGATTCTCTCTCTCCCTCTCTCTCTGTCCCTCCCCAGCTCATGCTCTCTCTCCCACTCTCTCTCAAAATAGATAAATAAACTTAAAAAAAAAAGAGAGATAAGCAGGCGCAGTTAAATGGAGAAGAGGCGGGTGGTGAAGACACCATTTGTTAGGACAGGGAGAACTATAGACAAACAAGAGATACGGGTTTGTTCCCTGGAAGAGTGTCAGGCAGACCCCAGATATTATTAAGTTGCAGTATTAAAATAGCTAAAGACTTATAAGTTTTTGTTCGCTTTTTAAAACGTAACCTGTCAGGGGGGCCTGGGTGGCGCAGTCGGTTAAGCGTCTGACTTCAGCCAGGTCACCATCTCGCGGTCCGTGAGTTCGAGCCCCGCGTCGGGCTCTGGGCTGATGGCTCAGAGCCTGGAGCCTGTTTCCGATTCTGTGTCTCCCTCTCTCTCTCTGCCCCTCCCCCGTTCATTCTCTGTCTCTCTCTGTCCCAAAAAAAAAACAAAAAAAAAAAACCGTTGAAAACGTAACCTGTCAGATGTGGATTCAATATAAAAAATGAAAACATCCAGGATTTTAACTTGAGGTGGAATGGGTTTGATCTGATTTTTCCTGTGGGTTCATAGATTGACAGCGACTTACCATGACCTCTCTTCCCATTTATTTCTCGTAGCTTTCACTATCTGTTCTACTCACTGTGTGCTCAACACATGTCACACACCAGTTCAGTGGCCATGTTAAGACGACCTTCTGTTCACCCATGTTGAGTGTGTGTGTGTGTGTGTGTGTGTGTGTGTGTGTTGTTTACTAATACTGCCATAAACTGCATCAATTAGAATTAAAATTGGTGTCAGGGCACCTGGGTGGCTCAGCCAATTAGCATTTGACTCTTGATTTCGGCCCAGGTCATGATTTCACAGCTCATGAGATCAAACCCTATGTCAGACTCTGTGCCAGCATTGCGGAGCCTGCTTGGGATTCTCTCTCTTTCCCCCCACCCCTCTCTCTCTCATGCCCTCTGCATCTCCCCTGCTCATGCTCTTTCTCTCTCTCTCTCTCAAAATAATAAATTAAAAAAATTTTTTTTGAAGAATGAAAGTTGGTTTGCCTAATGTAGAACATCTAAATAATAGTGACTTAGATAGAGGCTTATTTTTCTCTCATATTAAGGAGTTCTAAAGATAGACAATCCAAGACTGGGATGACAGCTTCAAAGGAATTCTGCACAAGAATCTTTCTACCGGTTGTTTCTCACTTCCTTACCACATGCCTTGCATCCTCAAAGCCTGGTCAAGCTGGCCCCCAGGGCGCCAGCCATCTTGACAGACTCTGAGCAGCAGGAAGGAAGGAGGCAAAGGGCACACTCACCCGTTGAGTTGGTCCCCATGTAGCGATTCCTCAGATCGGTATCCCCGTGTAGAGATTCCTCAGAACGCCTACTGGTTTCATACATCTCATTAGCTATTATTATCTGAGCTAGAAGCTAGGAAAGATAGGCTCAGCGGATTTGTTTATTTACTTATTTATTTATTCTTCCACTTAACCTGAGTGCATTGGTGCTCTTAGCAAGTGGGAATTCTCTTCCTCAGAACGGAAGGGAGAGCGTTTGTCCTGTAGGGAATAGGCAGACTGTCACAATCGCTCTCACACACGGTGTGCACTGTCCCGAACACTTTTTTATTTTATTATTTTTTAATTTTTTTAATGTTTATTTGTTTTTGAGAGAGAGACAGACAGACAGACAGAGTACAAGCAGGGGAGGGGCAGAGAGAGAGGGAGACACAGAATCTGAGCAGGCTCCAGGCTCTGAGCTGTCCGCACAGAGCCCGACCTGGGACTCGAACCCATGAACCGTGAGATCACGACCTGAGCTGAAGTCCGACGCTTATCCAACTGAGCCACCCAGGTGCCCCTCCCACCGAACACTTTAATAAACTTCTTTTAATTTAGTTGCACAGGACTCTTGTAAGGTAACTTTCATTGTCCCCATTTTGCAGATGTCATAAGCTGACACTCTTAGAGTCACCGTGCAGGCACAGCAGAGTGAAATGGTGCTGGGAGCAAGTACTGTTAGAGATTTTCACACAAAAATGTTTCCCGACTTTGATGTTTCTTTATGCATCTATGTTCAAGCCCTCTAAGCTACAAAATTGGAAGTTCCTGAATGAGAAGAATTCTTCACTGCTCGTGGCTCTCCCCCGACTCCCATGACACCTGCTCCTTGCATGAAGACGTGCTCATGCAGACTTGCTCTCCAGTGTCTGTTTAAGGCCAGGACAGAGTGAAGACCATCCTAGTCCACGGGTGTCTCTACCAGCCTTACGGCGTCTCCATGGCAGGACCAAGAAATCCGCGCTTATGCCTTACCTTCCAGAGGGCTGGCTGCTTCCAGCTCTGCCTTCTGTCCAGGCAGAGGCAACTCTGGAAGACACAAAGGGTGGTGCCTCTTGTTTTCACAGTGCCAGAAGGCAAATGTGGGGGGTGTGGAAGATGGGGAATAAAACGGAGCCCAATTTATGGGCACAGTTTTGAATCATGCTTATCTCATAGCCAACGCCTTCTAAATCCAACAGTCCTACAGAGAAATAAACACTAACAATGCAAAACAGATTCATTTCCAAATGACTTCATCTCCTGGTATTTTCTCCCTAAAGAGACAGTCTTATGGATCCAAGCTACTTTGTTGGGTTTTTTTTGTTTTTTCGTTTTTTTACAAAAATGCTTGAACAACTTTAGCTATGAATAATAAGAGACAAAGTGTATTTACTCAGGATATTATTCGTTCAGTTCTTGCCTGTTACTGTGCGGAGGGAAAAAAAAAAAAGTACAAATGCAAGCATGGGTACAGATGGCTTCTGTTATCAAACACTCCTCCAGTAATACAGACTGGATCGTGTGTCAGGAAGAAAAACAAAATCAGAAAACCCTCCCAGTGCGAGAGCTAGAAGGATCTTCAGGCCGTGTGAAACCCTTCTTAGGCAGTGCTTGACCCATCCCGATCTCTTCCGTAGCTGCGGCAATAAAGAGTGTTGGTAGGGATCAAGTTTACGAGGGTTCTGTCCTTCCCTCCCCTCTTCCTGGTTCACCCCATCCCCCCTCCTTGTGTGGCATGTCTAATGCAAGTCATACAAGGGGATCACATTTATTATTCATCTCCTAGGATGGTTGTCTACCTTAAATGAGATAGACCATATAAAGTGCCTGCTATAGACACATCACTCTTTCAAAAATAGGTAGTTTATAACAAAAATAAATAAATAAATAAATAAATAAATAAATAAAACACATTCCTTCGGAGGAAAGCTAATACTTTATTGGATCTACTAAGGTTGCTGTTTTCAAACCCTGCCTCCTTGGCTCCTGCATTTTGGGAGGAGGAACCACGGGAACAGCCCAAGGGAGGTGAGTCAGAGGAAAAGTGACATGTTATACACAGAGACTACTCTTTAAAAGCCATTTTGGGGGGAAAACTTACAGTCAACAAATATGCAATTTTTAAAAAATTTTTTTTTCAACATTTATTTATTTTTGGGACAGAGAGAGAGCATGAATGGGGGAGGGGCAGAGAGAGAGGGAGACACAGAATCGGAAACAGGCTCCAGGCTCTGAGCCATCAGCCCAGAGCCTGACGCGGGGCTCGAACTCACGGACCGCGAGATCGTGACCTGGCTGAAGTCGGACGCTTAACCGACTGTGCCACCCAGGCGCCCCCAAATCTGCAATTTTAATGTAAGTTTTATGAATGCAGCCCTTTACCTGTTTCTGCCACCTTGGACTCTCCAGGGCTCAGAAATGTGCTTCTCACATAGTAGGGGCTCAGGATACCCAGGTCAAAAGAAAGACTGGAAAGAGCCTTACGTGAAACTTTGGGACACAGCGCAGAACTTTTTTTAAAATTTCTTCTAGTGCAAAAAAAATTTTTTTGACTGGATTTTTAAAAACCTGATGTACCCATTTCTCTACTTTTTTGTGTCTTTTAGAACAAAGGAGCCATTCATTTATTTTCCAATTCTTCGAAGAGATATTTAACGGACTACTCTAACAGTCCACTGCTAGGCCCTGGGAATTTAGAGATCAGCCAGTCTCTACCCTCGAATTGCTCAGAGTCAAAAACGAAAAAAACCCACAACCACACTATTCATGTAAGGAGATACACTGTAATTAAAGAGCAGACAATTGCTAAAGAGGGAGACATTCAGTTCACCTAGAGGTGCTCAGGAAAGGCTTCCGGAAGCAGAGAACACTTAATCTGGGTTGTGAAGGATAAAGAGGGTTTCACCATTCACTATGGTGAAAATAAATCTGCAGCATAGTGAAGTGCTTTCTAAGACGGTTTGTCATATGTAAAAGATAACAGGAAGCATGATAGAGACAACTGTGCCAAAGTCCTAGAATTCTGGCATTATATGTGCACCTGCTGGTAGTGTTCAATCCTTGCTGGCAAGGTATGGTCATTAGACTGCTAGAAAGCAGTGGGCTAATTGTAATAATAACCACGATCCAGCCAGACGTTATTTCCTTAAAGCAATCAATGATTGCCTGAGATGTGCTGAGCTCTGTGGAAGCTGGAGATGAACAGAGATCTATTAAATCATCCCGGCTGCTCCCCTGGAGGCTAAATTCAGATCAGGTTGGGCCATCCTATCTGCCTTTGATCTAGGCCTATATGGTTCTGGTCAACGCAGGGAGAAAGGGAGAGACACGACCAGGATGGCTATGACACGCTTCCTCAGAGTTGGGCATAGAAAGCTTCCTACAGCCTTGATCATAAGCATTCTATTTCTCCCTTGGTTCCGAAGCAACTCTTGCCCAAATTACTTGAAATGAAAAAATACTCAGGTAGAAATATAAAAATATGCACCTCTTTGAATTGTGCTTTTCCTAGGCTATTTGCTTCTCAGTGAGGGAGCTCCAATGGGGGATCTCCTTTTAATAAAGTGCAGAAATGTTTACAAATACTCTGCAAAAATTGTGCCCATGTGATTGGTCTTGCATTATCTTACCAGTTAATTCTCTTGCCTTGCCTTAATACTCGTAATCTTCTGTATTTTTACCATCTTGCCATCCTGAATCACCCAATCTTGGCACAGAAGAAAATTCAACTCTTGCACAGCCTGGGAGGAACTTCTTCCCTCTTCACTTATGGTTCATTCATGGACTTCCTAGGGTTCTTTTTCATGTTTCTGACAAAACAAGAAAATACACACACGCGTGCACACACACACACACACACATCATCTAATTTACTTGCAGACTGGCTTGGGTTGGACTTGTTCACTTACTGGTTTCCAGGACTCATCTGAAATTGTCCAAGTTAATTCAGGTTTCTGGGAAGAGTGATTTTATTCCTTCAATGCTTAGAGGAAGGCAGAGCCCAGTTGTAGAGTACCTCCAGAAAGTAGAGCAATATGCTGAAAACCAAGCCTCCCTATTCGCAAAGTGAAGGAGTTATTTAGCCACCATAGCCCAAAACAAGGCAGAATCATTCAGAATTTGAATAAGCTTAGTCCAACCTAGCTATATTGTTCTTCTCTCCCCAATATCTCCCATATAATAATTATGATTTCTGCAGGCAAACTGAAGTCTTTTCTAATGTAAAATTACATAAAATACATCCATAACAGAGGCTGTGTGGAGACACTAAGAGACCTACTGATTTCCTTGCTAAAACCTAAGAAGTCCTCTCTATTTAAAAAATTGAGGATCATTTCTTCAATCACTCATTCAACAAATATTGCTGACCACTATCTCTAGTCACTCAGAAGTGTCCTCCTGGCCTTCCACCATTGCCTTCTCTGCCAGCACATTCTGCCTTCATCATTGCCTTTTCTGCCACATTATAGAATTCCCATCAACAACCAGAGGGCCTCTTTGGGGGAGCAATTGCAAACAGACACCCCATTGGCCCACAGATTTGTTTTGTTTCGCTCACTTAAATTTCTTTCAATCGAATCTGTTTCTAACATGCCAGACTTGGACCATTTCACATGAACAACAACAAAAAAAATCTGTGTTTTCAGGTTCCACTGAAAACCTGAAACCTCCAGAAATTCTGGGCACGTCTCCCTATGGCAGCAGTGGTTCTAGCCTCCCACTGATGGCCTCCACGAGGTAGATCCTGTGCTCTCTCATCTGCCTCAGGGGCTGGTGGTACCTCCCAAGAAACTGCCTTAAATATTTGAGTTTCATCCAGGAAACTTCTGCCTGCAAGGAAGAGGTAGGAAGCCTAGGGAAACCAGAGGTAATGAAGGAGCTGAAACAAGGAAGCAGGAGAAGTAAGTGACCAGGGAAAAATACTCCAGGGTCAAACTCTATTCATTATTGTATGAGGTTTATCACCTCCAACAAACACCAAGCAAGGAGATGACTTTTCTTCAAAGACCTTGTTTGGAGATCCAATAACTTCCACTTGGGACCATGGAAGGATCAATTCCATTATCTTACGATCAGACAAATCATTAGCAGCAGTGACAGCTTTCCCAAGACACATGATCCAGGCAAATTTGTGAGATAGGTCAAAGTGGTGAACAGAATAGGTCTAGTGGTGGACAGAACTCTCCAATTTCCTGGTGTTCATACTTTTGTGTAATCCCTTGCCCTTGAATTTGAGAGAAAGCTATGACTTGCTCCTAACAAAGAGAATGTGGCAAAGTGTTGGGACATCACTCCCGTGATTGCCTTATAATATATAAGACTCAGTCTTAGCAAATTGGAGCTAAAGATACTCCTTGTGAACTTGATAAAGTAAACCATCGCCCTGGAGAAAGCCACGTGGCAAGAAACTGTGGGTGACCTCTAGCACCTGAGAGTAGTCTCCAGACAAGCCCTATAGTCACAAGGAAATAAATCCTGCCAACAATGTGAATAAATGAGGAAATGAATTCTTCCCCGCTTGAGCCTCCAGATGAGAACAGCCTCACTGATGCCTTGTTTCCAGGCTTGTGAGAGCATAAGCAGAGGATTCAGCTAAGTTGTTCCCCAATTCCTGACCCACAGCTGTTCCCAGATTTATGAAGTGAGATAATAAATAAGTGTTATTACTACTAAATTTGTGGAAATTTTATTAAACAGCATCAGAAAATGAATGTAGTGCCTTCTGCCTTTCGTTTACTCTCTCTCTGTGTGTCTCCTCTTGCATTTGTCCAATGTCTACATGAATCACTCATCTTCCCAGTAACCCCCATCCTCCTCCCTTACAATGTCACCGCACAATATATTCCTCAATATGCTTTATTGTTTGAAGTACTTGCCTCGACTTTCCCCCTTTCCATTTAATCTCTACTTGCTAACACATTTACCAAAATGCACCTGTTCCCATTCCTTTGTGTATTCATTTTTATTGCTTCTATAATAAATTACCACAAATCCACTGGCTTAAAACAACATAATCTATTATCGTAGAGTTCTGTAGATAAGAAATACAAAATGGATATCATTGGGCTAAAACCAAGGTTTGGGGAGGGCTATATTCCTTTCCAGAGGCTTTCGGGGAGAATCCACTGCCTTGCCTTTTCTAGCTTCCATTGGGCACCCATGTTCCTTGGCTTATGACCCCATTCCTCCAGCATTATTGGGTCCTCCTCACATCCCTATCTCTTTTCTGCCTCCCTCTTCCAATTATAAGGGCTGTCGTGATTACATCAAGCCCACTTGGGAAAGGCAAGGTAATCTCTTTATCTCAAAGTCAGCTGATGAGCCATCATAATTCCATCTGAAACCTTCTCCCCTTTGTCATGTAGCCATGTGACATGTGGGGATTAGGATGTGCACATTATTGGGAGGGGGCTATTTTTCTGCCCACCACACTTTGTGAAAGCTGTAAGTTTACAAGACAATCTGCAGGACTCATTGAAGCCCAGGTACTAATCATTGATAATGGGTTCATCTTCCTGGGGAAATTTAGACCCTGTGGGGACCTCTCCAAAATACACAGAACTTTCATGTCTAAGGACAGCTTCCTAAATGGGGGAATCTTCTGGCACTGGGGCAAGTCTGTGAGAGACATATTTTAAACAAGAGGGCATTTAACGGTTCACAAATCACATCTTAAAAATGACTGCTTGCTCTACCTTCTTATAAAAATATTTCACATTTAAGTCTTCATGATCCATCCCAGCAGTAATGTACTGTCATAGTCTCAAGAGGTTAGTGGCAGGCTCCAGTCATGAGGAAGTTAGAGGAGAAACCAGGGACGCTCCCCACAGAGCTGGCACAGTGATCGCCCTGCCCTCGGGAGGGGGCAAACGCCATGAAACATTCAGCTGTTGTGACACCCAAGCGGCAGTCAAATTCAGAGGCTTGATTTTGTGACTCCTCGGCGTGTATAAATTATCTCGATGGGAGTTCCCAATTTTCCAATAAATCTCCAAACAAAATTAATTTTCAGGGCTCTCATTAGCTTTAATTGTATTGTTACTATTATTGTATATGCTCCTTTTGTGAGGTTGATGAGGACAGACTTGTAGAGAAACAAACCAAGAGGCAAACGAGGGACATGATAGATCCAAAATATTTGGAAATTAATTGTCTATGTGCCTTTTTATTTCTATTTCCACGGTGGAAAAGAGGGCAATTGTCAATTATAAATGATTGTGGCAAATACACAGATTTTGAGACAGGGCCAAGAACCATAGATTCTGATTTATTTATCTTCAAAATTCTGTTTCTTCCCCACAGACACACAGTCAAGAAACACACACACACACACACACACACACACACACACACACACATAATCTGTGTTTTCCTGGTCTTCTAATTCATAGTTCTGAGAACTGTCCTCCAAGTCACTGTTTCAACTCTCCCATTTTTTTTTTTAAATCTGGCCACGGTTGTCAAGAGGAAATTAATCTTTTGCAGCCAAATGAAATTTGGGCTTCCCAGCACTAGCCACTAATGAAAAATGCATTAATGGCAAGCATCAGAAAAACCCCTGGCTCTCAGTACCAGAGGGTACATTTAAATAATTCTATGAATATAGATCAATAAAACTAATTTACTTATAGCCTTTGTGTGCTGTATTCAAATCGGAATAAAAGTCATTTGTATTACAATGTTTTGTATTAATTTGAGGTATCTATTGTTTTACATATTAAATTAATCTTGGCCTTCCGACAGAACTTCATAGATGATATTAAAATACGAGGCCTGGGATTTGATATTAGTAATGGTGTGATTTCATAATTCAGCCTGGTTTGCCTGGATGTCGTTTGAAAGGCTGGAGAGGTCCCAGAGGGCCAGCTCTGAGAAGCCGGGGTTAAGCTGGAGAGAGAGCAGAGGACTTTAATATTCAAGCATGCAGCACATCCACAGCGGTGCCCAAAGGCCCACTGGGAGTTTGGGGGTTTGGACCGGGAGCCTGCGGAGTAGGGATGTGGGAACAGCGCTCACAAGCACCTGAGTGTTCAGAGCAGGAATGGATGACTACAGGATGCGAATATCTTGACTCAAGGGCGGAGACCACGGCATTCCTTCCTGTTTCAGTGGAGATCATTATTTTTATCACCACCGAGTATTTACTCAGTGCCTTTTCTTTACTAGGTGCATAGACACAGACAGTAAAAGACCTAACCTGAGATTGTAGGAGCTTCACATTGGCATTGGCCAATCACTAGGCAAGTGTGCTTTAATGTGGTAAGTAATGCACCAGGAATAAGTACAGAAGGCCCAACACCCCCTTAATACTCCTCAGCAGCCCGCTGTTTTCTGGACTTATCTGTGTGTGTTTTGTTGGTGGTGGTTTTTTGTTTGTTTTGTCTTGTAAGTAGGCTTCATGCCCAGTGTGGAGCCCAACGCAGAGCTTGTGCTCACCGTCCGGAGATCAAGACCTGAACTGAGATTAAGAGTCAGATGCTTAACCAACTAACCCACCCTGGGAGACAGACTCCCTTGGTTTTATTTGGCCATGGAATCCTTTAAACACACACACACACACACACACACACACACACACACACACACAGCTCTTGGATGTAAAACAAAGACATAGTTAACCAAGAGGTGGCAATGAAGAGTAAACATTCAACCCAGCCCTATGCTCTGCAAGAATAACAAAGCAAAATCTCCTCACCCTCTCCGACCCCAGCGGCATCATCTCCCCAGAAGTCTCCTTGTGCTACACCTTGTGAGTCTTTTTGGTCTTTGAGCCAGATCCTGCCTGGCCCTCTTTGAATGGTAGCTGTAGCCAGGAGATTGATGTGAACAAACGAGAGTTTCCGTGGTAGCTCTGAGGTTTTCGATACTTACGGTTATTTGCTTGAAATAGTGCAGGGATTATCATTAATCGGCTAGTGCAGAAGAAATTTGCTTCTTTTATCCCACCGTTCTAGGATTCTGGGACATCGGGGAAGATGAGAGGCTGGCACCTCCATGCCCTCCTTACCTCCGCACCCCTGGGACAAGTCAAGGCTGTCTAGAGAACTGAATTAGAAGAGGTGAGATCAAGTGTCTACGCTCTCTCTTTGGAATGGTATGGGAAACCACACCACAGTTTCTCCAAGCCCCAGTTTGCTTTTCTGTAATGTGAGGAAATTAGTGATTGCCAGGCTTACCTCACACAATTATCGAGAGGACTAAAATTAGAAATGAGATAATGTGTGTTCAAGAGACTTGTTTTATGTCCTAGCACGTGGTCTCGTCCTAGAGAATGTTTCACGTGCATTTGAGAAAAATGTATGTTCAGCCTTTGTTGGTTGGAGGGTTCTGTGAATGTCTGATGGTTCTAATAGGTTTCTAGTTTTGTTCGAGTCTTCTATTTTCTTATCGATCTTATGTGTATTTCCATCTGTTATTGAAAGTGAGGTCTCCAACTATTAATGAAGTCCCTAATTGTTACTGTTAAAATGATCTCTTTCTCCTTTGGATTCTGTCAATTTTTGCTTTATGTATTTTGGGACTCTGTTGTTAGGTGTGTGTATGCTTATAATAGTTACAACTCCCTAACAGATTGGCCCTTTTATCATCATGAATTGTCTCTCTTTATCTTTAGTAACCTTTTTGTTTCAAAGCCTATTTTGTCTGATTTTAGTATTGTCACCCAAGCCCTCATGTATAATCCTACATATTTTCCCATTGTCTTATTCCAAGTCTTTTGTATCTTCGAATGTAGAGTATGTTTCCCGTGGACAGCACAAATCTGGATCTTGTGTTTTTTTATGCAGTCTGATAATCTTATCTTTTGGTTGGATTGGTTAAGCCATTCACATGTAATGTAATAGATACAGTTGTATGTAAGTCCGTCAAGTGACTTCCTGGTTTCTACAAATCTCTTGTTTTTGTTTTTGTTTTTGTTTTTGTTTTTGTCTCTGATGTTCTCCCTTTACTTCTTTATTTTGCATTAATTAAATATTTTCTGGTAGAACATCCTTTATACATTTCTTTAATGATTTTTTAAACCATTTTTTATGTCATACTGTGTACTTTCTCATAAACAGCATTTACGTGGGTCTGGTGGGTGTTGTTTTGTTTTGTTTTGTTTTTTTTTTTCAATCCATTCTGACAATCTCTTTTAATTGCAGCCATTCACATTTGGTGTAATTAGGAATACAGTTGGTTTTCTTTTTCTAATTTCTAGTTTTCAGTTTGTTTTCTATTTTTAAAATCAGTTATTTCTTCCTCTTTTCCTCTGTTCCTATGTTCTTTGAAAAAATTGGGTATATTGTAGGAAATTTTCTCTCCAGTATTGGCTTATTAGCTACACCTCTTTTATTTTTTATTGTGGTTGCTCTAGGGTTTATAATACATATCTGTAGCTTATCAAATTACTTTCAAGTTATATTATGCCACTTTGCATATAGTGTAAGAAGCTTACAATAGAGTATTTTAATTTACCCTCTTCCAACTCTTACTTTTATAGATTTTACTCTGATGTAAATTATAAACCTCCAAATTCATTGTTATTATTTTTAGTTTACATAGTCAATTATCTTTTGCAGTGATTAAGATGAGTTGAAAATGCCTTCTATATTTATTCACATGTTAACATATCCAGTGCTATTTATTTCTTTGTATAGCTGTAAATTGCATCTGGCATTATTTTCTTTCTGCTGAAGGAAATTTTTTTAACCTTCCTTGAGGTACAGATTCATTGAGGGTGGATTCTCTTATCTTTTGTGTATCTTACAACGTCTTCATTTTTTCTTTTTTTAATTTTAATTTTTTTAATTTAAATTTTAGTTAATATACAGTGCAATATTGACTTCAGGAGTAGAATTCTGGGAGTCATTGCTTACATACAACACCGTGTGCTCATCGTAAGTGCCCTCCTTAGTACCCATTCCCCATCTAGCCCATCCCCCACCCACCTCCCTCCATCAACCTTCACTTTGTTCTCTGTATTGAAGAGGCTCCTGTGGTTGGTTTCCCTTTCTTCTTCCCTTCCCCCCCACCCCCAACTTCCCATATTCATTTTTTATATCTTTGTTGAAAGATACTTTTACTCAGTATAGAATTCGAAACTGATTTTTTTAATCTTACAAGTCCTTAAAAATTGAACCTCCTTTCCTTCTGCCTTGCGTTATTTCTAACAAAAAGCTAGCTATCATTCTCATCACCGTTACTCTGCTCCACTTTGGATATATGTATGTTTTTTCCTCTGGCTGCTTGCAATATTATTTTAACATTTAAATCATTTTATTTTTCTCTTTATCCTGGGTTTTTAACCCTTAGTCATTTCGTGTAAATTTTTAAAAGTTAATACTGTATGAGTTTCATCAAAGTTTTAGATATGTGGGTTTATAATTTTCATCAAATTGGTAAAAGTCCCCTCTCTCTTCCGCTTTTAGGAATCCACTTATACCTATTTTAGATTATTTGATATTGTCACACAATTACTAGGCCCTGTTCTTTACTTCTGTTTGGTCTCTTTCTCTCTGGGCTTCATTTTCATCAGTTTCTTTTACGATGCATTTACCTCCACTAACATGTCCTTTTGCAATGCCTCCTATGGTGTTAATCCATTAAATTGAATTTTTTTTTTAATTTCAATATTGTATTTTTTATCTCTAGCATTTTCATTTGGGTCTTTCTTATAGATTTCCATTTTCTCCCTATCATGTTTAATTTACCTTCTTTAACAGGTGATGAGGTATATTTATGATACCTGTTTTAATATCTTTTACTGCTACTTCCGTTATCACTCTGTTTTCTGAATGTTTCTATTGATATTGTCCTGCTTATATGAGTGCCTATGCGTTCTTGCTTGGATGTCAGGCATCGTGAATTTTATGTTGTTAGTGCTGGATTTTGTTGTTGTCGTTCCTTTAAATACTTTTAGACTTTGCCCTAGAAGGCAGTTAAGTTACTTATTATTAGTTTGATCCTTTTGAGTCTCACTTTTACACTTTGTTAAGGCAGGCCAAGGGCATTCTTTAGAGCTAATTTATTCCCACTAACAAGGCAATACCTTTGTGAGTACTCTGCCAAATGATCCATGTTTTATGAGGTCTTTCCACTCTGGCTCTTAAAAATACAAACTATTCCCTACTCTCTGTGAGCTCTAGGAATTGTTCAGCATACTACTTGCCCATGGTTCTTTGCCTGTATGCAAATAGTTTATTTTTTTCCTCATGTGTCCACAGGCTACTACACAATCGATGACTCAGAGAGGCCCCCCCCCCCCCCGCAGATTTCCAGAGCTCTCCCTGTAAAATTCTTTCTTCTCTGATACTCTATTCCAAATATTCTAGCTACCTGAGCTTCCCCTCAAGACTACTGGGTTCTATTTGCATTCTTCTACTCTATTCTGTGTCCTAGAAACTCCAAGTAACAAGGTGGGGGTAGCATAGAGATTCACTTGTTTGTTTCTCATTCACCGGAGATCACAGTCCTGCATTGTTTGTTGTCTAATGACTAAAAATTTGCTTCATATACGTTTTTCTAATTTTCTGCCTTTTTAAGCTGGAAAGATAAATATGTTCTCTACCACTACATCTTGGCTGGATGTGAAATGCCGTATTTTTATTTCGGATAGCTACGTTAGGCAAAGTAATTCACCTCTATGAGCCTTGGTTTCCTCTTTTATAAATTGGGAATGATCATATGTATTCCACAGGATTATTGTAAAATAGCATATAACTGTGAGATGAATAATCATTTATTTCTCTTTCTTTTGATAATCAAGAGATAAAGTACTCCTCTTTACTTATCCAAATCACTTCCCATCCTGGCAAGAGTCAATTAAAGCATTTTTTTTTCTTCCTTAACAATGTCCCTGCCAAGTCTAGCCTAAAGGGATCTCTTCTTTCTCTTAAATATTTCAGCAATTATTGTCTGTACAATTTGTTCAGTAATTAATCATAGATGCCCTTTAATAACATTGCTCCTGTTGCCTAGAAATGCTATTTAAATCCTTTATTGTTGGATATTACCTAATGTTTGTAAGTATCTCTACCCAACAAGACAGAAGCTTCCATGAGGACAGGTGACTCATCATAAATGTATTAATATTCCCTAAAGGTCCTGAATCAGTGCCTAGCACATAGTGGAAGTAAAATTATTAATTTAATTTCAATAATATGTCATCAAAGTACCTGTTTACTCCCTAATTTCCCCCTCTTCCTTTTAACTTTTCTCTACATCATCCTTAAGGACTTAAAATTTTATCCTAAAAAAAGCATCGTGTTGGTAGTGAGAAATTTACACATAGTTCACGGGAAAGACTCACCCTCCTCCGCTCTTCAAATTACTCTAAATGATTAGCTTCTGATCTTTTCTCTTGGAGCCTCATTCTTTAGCATTCTTCAGAGAAAATAATGGATAAGATGAGGACCATAGAACCCAGGAGAAAAATACGTGAGGACACATGTGCCACTTAGGAAACCTGCAGGCCCTTGTGCAGGCCCTTGTGTGGACTGAAGAGTCACGTCCATCTTGACCTTGTACGTTGCGTGGAGCACGGGGTCTGGCATCTCCGTCCATACAATATGAGACTCCCTGAGCAAGAGGTCAAAACATCACGGAGATAAATCCCTATGTTCATGATTTCTTGGTTATGGTCAAAGCTAAATCATATGTTCAGTGTGAGTTGTAGGATTTATTGCACCACCCTCCGTTAATATTAAAGAGAGATTTTTCCCCCCAATAGAACCATTGTTGCCCCATCAGCTTGAAATCCTAATGATAGGCCAAACACATCAGAAGTCATCTACAACACTCTTCGGAGGAGCAGTCGGTATCTGATTTTGATTTCTTTGCCCTATGACCATGCATCATTTTCCCTTGAACTCGAAATTTCCAAGGAGAAATGACATTTTAATGAATAATGGTGTGGATTTGGAAACCT
Source organism: Herpailurus yagouaroundi (assembly GCF_014898765.1). NCBI lineage: Eukaryota > Metazoa > Chordata > Mammalia > Carnivora > Felidae > Herpailurus > Herpailurus yagouaroundi. The sequence goes on from NW_024412470.1 coordinate 8,650,945, forward strand.
ATTTCATCTCAGTGACTTCCTCGGAAATTGGATGTTTGCAAGTCACGTGATGGCTGGTATGACTGAAAACCCCTGCAAACCTGCGCAAATCTGAAACTACTGCACTTTTATGGCCCTGGCACAAAATCCCGGTACATATGATTATAACCTGATTATGATTACGTAAGAGATCAATGGAACCAGAGTCCTTCATCCTAAACTTTTAAGGCCGGTCCCGGTCTCTTCCTTTGAGGTAAATAAAAATGAGAGAGACCTTCTTTCCCATAGTCTGGAAACTGAGGCATTATGCGGGAAAGAACTTTGAGGGCCTTGGATCATCAGCAGAATGAGAATGAAATCAGGAAATGTTTATTCCAATCACATTGTCTCAGCAGATCCATATCCCTTCACGAAGGGAAACTGGGAAGTACACCGAATATCTAACTTCACCTGGTCTGTCAAGAATGTTCCTTTCTGGGGGCGCCTGGGTGGTGCAGTCGGTTAAGCGTCCGACTTCAGCCAGGTCACGATCTCGCGATCTCGCGGGATCTCGTGATCTCGCGGTCCGTGAGTTCGAGCCCCGCGTCGGGCTCTGGGCTGATGGCTCAGAGCCTGGAGCCTGTTTCCGATTCTGTGTCTG
>NW_024412470.1:8651663-8698586 GCF_014898765.1 Herpailurus yagouaroundi
AAAAAAAAAAAGAATGTTCCTTTCTTCTGTCTCAGACACTCAGGATTGCATGTCCTTTCCCCTTCTCTTCTAGGACTCACTAAATCAGGGAAAGTGTTTAAATATAATCAATTCACTAACTATTCGGCTTTTCTCCTTACCCCTTCCTTAGCATGGACAGAGACTTCGCCAAAAGACTTGAATCTGGAATGGGGTACTTTTTTTTAGGTTCATTTATTTATTTTGAGACAGAGAAAGAGCTGGGGAATGGCAGAGAGAAAGAGTCCAAGTAGGCTCCACATAGTCTGCAAGGATCCCACCGTGGGGCTCGAACCCATGACCAGTGAGATCATGACCTGAGCTGAAATCGAGAGTTGGACGCTTCACCACCTGAGCCACCCAGGGCCCCCGGAATCGGGTACCTTTCACATTACAAACAGAAATTTAGGGTCGCAGGGGCTTTCTCAGAGTTTATGACCCTAAGTCGCGACAGCCACTGCCCACACCAGTGTCTCCGAAGGGTGGCCCAGCGGGGGTGCGCCGTGAGCCTCAGCCTCCGGAGCTCTCTTCCAGGAGGCACAGGAAAACCAAGCAGTAATGGTTCATTTCACACCAACACGGCCAGGAAGGAGGCTGCTGTTTCACACTTTTCACTCCAAGTAGCAGTACTTATCATGAAGCCTCTCCTGGTGTCCTCCTCCGGGTCTTTGTTTGCTCGATGGTTCCTTTGTCCTCTCCTTGACCTGTTTGTGTGTGGGGGGGGGGGGGGGGGGGTGGGTAAAGGCCCACAGACCAGGCTAGCTGCTTCCCGTGAGTTCACGTGCTTCACGTGGCAAAAGGGAGCAGGCAGAGCGCTGTCTGGTTGCATCGTCCCCAACTTCCGTTTTTCACTCTCCATGAATCCCTAGCTCCCCTTGGCTTCCCGAGACTAAGCCCCGCTTTCCTTGCATGGTCAGTGCTGGATCCAGCCTCCCTTTTTCCCGGGCCCTTCGGCTCCCCACTAACACACCGAGCCCCTCATGTTTCAGGAAGTTTGCGAGAACGGTCGGCGGGGTGAATTGTGCTTCCTGACAAGTATGCAAAGCATGCCGTGATATACTGGATCTGGAAGCCCCTATTATAGGAGATTTACTAGTCTGTTCTAAGGTTGCACTCCAGATTGAAATTGGCTGACAAGGTCTCTGCTCGGGTAGGATTTATTCCTCCATATTAAATTATTTTTTTTAATTAGTTCAATGCCCTGGTCATTTCTAAACCAAAGGGATGTGGAATAAATAAGTTCCTGAAGTGAAAAGGAAACAGGCCATCCTCTGAGTCAGTTGCTCAGCCTACGCAAAAGTGTCTGCGGCCCCCAAGTCCTTAAGGGCTGCCACACACCGGCTTGAACACCGAGGAGCCACAGACAACCGAGTCCTTCGCAAACGAATTCCCATCGTCACCAGTCTCCCGGGTCTCTGCTTGCAGTTCAGCACTTTCTCTCTCTCTCTCTCTCTCTCTCTCTCTCTTCTAGGCAAGCGGGCAGGAAGGCAGGAAGGCAGACACTGGGCCTTTTCATTCCATCTGAAATCCTCGCCCCATCCCCGGTTCAGTGAGTGTACGAGCGTGGGAGAGGTCGGTGGAGGGTGTCCGTGCCTGGCAGATTGTGGGAAGGAGGCATTATTGCCTGCGCCCGTGCACACACAGACATACACAAACCCCAGATGGTAACGAAGAGGAAAAGGAGCCAACAACACCACGAGTTATTTTGGGAACAAAACTAGGAATCTGCATATGGCTAGATTTTTCATCCTCAGTGTTGTTCTTACATATGACAAGCCCGTTGGCGGAGGAGAAGCCAGTCCATTGATCAATTAAAATCAATTTCCCAGCGTCTGAGGCTCTGGCGGTACAAAGAAGGAGGTGTGTGGGCCCTTTAAAAAAGACCACGCTATTGCGAAGGCCCCAGAAGAGGTTCTCTCATTTTCCCCCAAACCCTCTTCTCCGTATAGACCTGCGAGGGCCAGGAGTGGCAGAAAATAGCTAAAAGTCCAGTGAAATTGCTGGAATGTAGCGGTTTCTTTCAGGATTGGGTGGCCGATTGGCTGTGTGGATTATGGGGACATCGCGGGGGAGGAAAAGTCGTGTGTTCCATCGGCAGTGTGACGAGCCTCACTAATAGGCTGTGCCCACCAGCCTCACCCTGAACCGCACCGGCCAAAAGACTCACAACCTCAAGCATGCTGTTTGGTGCAGGCCGTGGGCAGAGTGTAAACAGCACAACACGCAAATCTTTTCCTCCTCCTTTCACCACTGCGCAACTCCAAACACCGTACTAAGTAGTAATTTGTTAATATCTTTATGTACACACGATATTATCATTATCCCTGAAAGAAACATATAAGAAGACGACCGCTTATCTCTCCTTCTCCCGTTCCATTTTCCCAATCCATCAGCAAACATCTCTTCAGGGTCACGTTGGGCGGACGGCTGTGAGCTTCAGAAGTAATCTGACTTTTCAGTGGCATTATCTGTCTGCACTGCCATGGCAAAACTTTTCTTTTTTTGTTTCCATACTGTTGTTTGAAAGACGTGCTGCTCCCATGACTTGGGAACAGGCTTTCAAACCAAGAAATAGTTTTTTTGTTTTTTTTTTTTTCCTTCTCTTTAACAAGAGCTAGAATGCCACTGAAATAATGTGCCAAAATCTGTGCCAGGAACCAGGCATATAAAAGTGATGAAGACACAGTCACTGATCTCAGAAAGCTCAGTCTAGAGATGAAGACAGGCACATAAATAATAATTACAAGGCAGCGTATTAAGTGGTTTACCAGATGCACACATCTGATGCTATAGGAGCACAAGGGAGAGAGTCATGAATCAGAGTAGGGGGTACAGTAATGGGTCCTGACCAATTTCAGATCCTCGGAGTGAGGTTTAGCTCAGTGCCTGCATAATAAACTCTCATTGGCCTTATGCAAAACTTTGGGAAGGCATGGCATGCACAAGGCTTTGCATATTGTTTATAACAATGTCACAGCATGCATCTCGTGTTTTATCCCACAGGCTTAGCTCCTTTCTTCTGAGAACAGCACCCGCTTTGGACACGCAAATCTTGATTCTCTGCTCTTCAAATGTGTGATTCTACTAAGTGTGGTCAGTCAGACCACTCTACTACCCGCACCCCAGTGTTCTTCAGGTTGAAACCATGGGAAGATAAGAAGTCCCTCTTGAGTGGAAGGACTTTAAATGCCAGCCTGGGATCTGCCAGTGGACATGTTTCCAACTTTTGGAGAAAGGTGATCTGAGAAAATGAAGTGGGGACAAAAAGAAACAAATGGGAAAGAAGGCAAGAGAGAGAAGCCAATGGAGTCCGCAGCCCAGGCTCTTGTTATCCCTGAGTGTCCCTGCCCTCTACACTCCCTGCTGTTTGATTACAGAACTGAAACATTCACTTGTTGCCTTAATTTAAATAGGTATTTGCCTTTTGTATCCAAGATAATTTAGATGACCAAGGGAGTCAACACTAGCATTTTTCCAGAGTCTATTATAAAGACTAGGTATGGTATCAAACCACTGATCTACAAGAGAGATCTGTTTCTGCAGAATTCAATTACCTGGTGTCAGGTCTTATTTTCCAGCGTGTTCCAGGATTCCCAGCATGCTCCTACTCTAGGCTGTATTAAGCTACAGCAAGTCACACCTGAGTCCCGGGTTAAGAATCGTTTAGAATTCACGGGGCCCCTGGGTGACTTAGTAGGTTAAGCGTCTGACTCTTGGTTTCAGCTCAGGTCATGATCTCATGGTTCGTGGGTTCGAGCCCTGCTTCAGGCTCCATGCTGACAGTGTGGAGCCTGCTTGGGATTCTCTCTCTCTCTCTCTCTCTCTCTCTCTCTCTGTCCCTCTCCTGCTTACTCTCTATCCCTCTCACCTTTAAAATAAATAAATAAATAAATATTTTTTTAAAGAAAGGAATGGTTTAGAATTCAATAGGCATCAATGGGAATGCACTGTCTAATGAATTCTAAGCACACATTGTCTTCTGAAATATGGACTAGAGACTGAGTGGCAACACCCTACTCCAAACGTGTAGTTCCACCGTAGACATGGAACTTTCTTTTTAGTAATGACATACACAGGCAACTGAGGCAACTGATTAGAATCAGGCTGGGAAACGGGGGTTGGTCCCGTTCACCAGATTCAAGCTGAACCTGCCCAGGGCTAAGCTCATAATCCACTCTCCCCAACTGGCTCCTCTTCCAGTATTCTTCATCTCAGCTAGTGGTGCCACTTTATCTCCAGTCACCCAGACTAAGAAATGAGGACTTTGTCATGGATGGAGTCTACGGATGACACAGTCTGTGGATGGAGTCTTTCTTCCTCTACCCTGGTGTCCAACTACTCCACATCTCAGTTAATTTTATCCCTCGCGTATTGTTTCTTTCCATCTTTACTACCAATGTCTTGGTTCAGACATGCATTATGTTTTACCAAGTCGAATTCAACATCCTTTTAACTGGTTTGCCTGCCTCCATTTTTTTTTTTTTTGTCCTTCTCTTCCTGATCTCTCACACAGCTCTCAGCGTGATTTGTCTGAGATGCAGGTACGATCCTGTTATTTTCGTGTTGATAATTGCACAGGAGAGCCCCATCACCATGGGAACCCTAGTGGTGGGTTAGCCAGCTCTGTCTTAAGAGTGGTTGGTCCCTTGTTGCTCCTGAGTATCTTCCTACCTCCACACCTGCCACTCTCTGCCTCCAAGTTTCCACCCCAACTGCACTGATCTTCCTGCAGTCCCCCCTTCTCATGTTTTCCTTTCTCCTCGAATACTCTTTGCTCAGGCTGGGGTTAAGATATTTAGAGGCCCTACGCGTAGAAAACAAATTAGGGTATCTCATGTAAAATTCAGAATGTAGTAGTATTAAAATAGAAAGCATGTTAACGCGCTGATTTCACTTTAAAGATTCACCCCCCCCCCCCCATTACACCAAATAGCCAAAGAAAGTGTTATAACATCTGGGGTGTATTATAGTCTGGGTCACAAGGTAGAGTAGGGACTCCTGGTGGATTTCCAAACACTGAGTAGATGGGACCTCTGAAGTCACAGCTTGCATGCCTTGCCCTTTCTCTTGGTGCTAGACCCACATTTCTTCCTCTGATAATGACTTTCAACTCACTCGGGAAAGGAAGGGAGAAGCAGCCTATGTGTGGAGGCTTCCTGATAATGCCATTGCCTGCCTAGAAGGCTAGCTTGATTTTTTTTCCTCCAAGCAATTACTTAAATGGTGTTTTGGCCTCTTTTTCTCTGAAGCAGGACATAACCTTTATTGACATTGTGGCTGCTGCCACATCTGTTACGCTGACAGAGAGAAGGAGCTGGCCCAATCCTTATGATGGATTTGGTGTTGTCAAAGCTTCAGCACAATTTGTCATGGAGCAAAAGGATGCCTGTTGCTGGTGGAAGGTTCTCCAATCCCTAAAATATTGTGTGCTGGGGCGGGGGGGAGACTGTGCCCCCCCCCCCATCATCAAAGTCCTCATGTCTCCTATGAAGTGAACCGGAGAGAGAGTCGCACTCTATTTCTGGAAGAGTATCTCTTTTGCTAGCTGTTGAGCATAGGAACCAGAAGCAGCTCACGATACATTGAAAAGACAACGTCCCCTGTACCTGCGTTGAAGCCCTATGAATCTGTCTCCCAGGGACCAACAAATACAAGAAGAAAATGAGGAAGAAAGAACCTGGGCGAGACCTCCCGAATTGAGGGAGCGATGGACGGAGATCCATGTCAGGCCATGAACGCTGTGTGCAAGGTTGGCATTGGATCAAGTTCACTGAGTGTGTTGTGTAGAATAATCTCTGTCTGTGTCCACATTGAGGACATCTCTACTCCAGTACAGACTACTTTATGATTTAGCCATCTTAACCAGGCTCGGCATTCAGAGGAGAGCCTGTAGCTACGGACCATACTGAGCTGAGGTCCTCTGGAGGTAATAAAACACTGAGGAGAGATGCTATCTCCTGGATTTGGAGCATGTCATTCCCTTGAAAGTCAAGGAGACAGCTGATTTAAAGTTTCCAGCTAGGTCACAGAAAAGTCAGCGGCGGCTGCTTCCAGCTGAGTTCAGAGTTTGAATATTTATGGTGTCAATCTGAAATCCAGATAACCACCGCTAATATAAATCCATTAACTCCCCCTCCACAAGAAAAGCTTTTGGGCTGCTAATGCCTTGATTGCTGGGTTACTGCAGGACTGGAGTGTGGAGTCCTTGCTTTGGGGCTTTCTTTTTCTCTTTCTTTTCTGTCTCCAACTCTCCCTCCCTCCCTCTCTCTGCGTGTCTCTGTCTCCACACCACCCCTCTCTAGTGACTGCGTAGAGTTGTGCCAAGCTGCTGTGAGCTGCTGTGAGGAAACTTCCCAGGAAAACTAGGCAGGGGCAGTAATGCTGGGAATGTCTGGCCTCTTCGGGATTTACTGCTGCAATGTTTTATTTTTGACAAGCCATGTGAGAAACCACCATCCTGGATTATTCAGACTTTCTACCATTTACGTAAGCAGTGGACATTATCCAGGTCACCAGATAATCGCACTTGAAGTCCCTTGGCTTATTTGTGGCTTCTGTAAATATCTTTTTTTTTTTTTCCCCATCAGATAACAAAGGTGTCTTCTTTGTTCTCAACCATCCTAGAAGACAGGAAGTGGGAATGTCCAGTGATCTCATAAAAACATAGCATGGCCTGTACATATTACGTGACCCTCTCACCAACATGATCTTGGTGGAGTTTTACAACAGGTATGTGAGGTCGGGATTGTCATGTCTCTACTTTGGATTAGAGGGCTGCTGTTCCCCTGACAGCTGAAGGTCACACAGCCACATTAGGGATCGGAAGTTCTTACCCAGAAGGCTGGCAACAGAACCCTTTGACACTGTTGATGGCTGAAGGTCGTCGCTCACAGAAGCCCCCCGAGTGACCTCATTGGGATATCTTGACAAAGACAACAGGTCAGGGACTGGAAAGAGCCAAGTCTTATAAGGAAACAAAACCTACAATGGCACATCTCGGGTGGATGGCGAACCCCGTGGAGCACACATGCTTTCGAGAGGTGCTTCTCCCGACACAGCCTTCTCTTTGAAAATGTTCTCGTGATCTTGGAGGGAGTTGGTAAAATTCAACAATTCCTCACCATCACCATTATAATGCATTGGCCCCGTGTTCGATACGGGAGTGTGGATGGCAACCAAGGGTCACCCTCACATCAGGAAAACTATAGCCATAGACAGAATAACACAAGCCTACTTGAAACTTCTAAATAATGAATAAATCACAAAAATGTCATAAGATCAAATGATTAAACACACTCACAAACATCGTGACGTATGGCAGACAAAACTCCTTTAAAACACTGGTTCTCAAGGTTTAGCTTAGAAAAGCAGTTTTCAACACTCTGTGCATGGCAATCACACAATGGAATTTTTTTTTTTTTAGAAATACAGATTTCTGGGCTCCAACCTCAGACTTCATGATTGAACTCACTTCGGGTAAAGCCTGACCAGCAGAACTTTTAAAAGTGTCCCAGATGATTTTAATGTGCACCCTGGATTGAGAATAATCACGTTTAGAGATTCTGATTTAGTGGATTCAAGAACTCAAGCTCCTCGGACAAGAAAACTGAGATACAAAAACGTTAGCTCACTAACCAGGAGTCAGAGAGCTGGTTAGTGGCAACCCCGGGATTTGAACCCAGGGTACCAGAGACTTGCTCTAAGTCATGACACCATGAGGTCTGGGGACCATCCATATAGATATTTTAGTTTCAGATCCCGTTACACAGCATGAGGGACTCTGTCTCTTGAATCTGTATATTTCCATTCAGGAGACATTTCTATGGACTGGTATGCAAAGGAATCAGTGAAAAGTATTAGAATAGACTCCCCTTCATCTGGGCTCAGTCTGAGTCTCAGGGAAGAGAATTTTCTAAAGTTTAGAATCTACTTAAGCAGTCCCAGTGTTGTCGTCTTCTTCTTCTTCTTCTTCTTCTTTTTTTTTTTTTTTGTTTTGTTTTGTTTTAAATGAAAAGCAAACCTGTGAAGTTAAAGCAGATTTGTTTTCAGTGTTACGTCTCTTCCTGCCCTTAAGGCCAGGAGACCTTTTAAAAGCTTATTCTAAATCTCAAATTGCTTCTCAAGCAGTTAGTATGTCTTACAAAGTAACATTTAGATGAGTCCAAGCCAAATAAATCACGAAAGTATCAATTGCATAACCTTCAGAAGAATGTCCCCTCCTTTCAGAATGGAAAAGCCTGGTCTCTGGAATTCGCTTTGTTTTGTGGGCCTTGTATGTCTGAAATATTTTTCAAACCCTACATGGTTTTGTACTCCTCATTCACTAATAACAGTTATGAATGACTATAAAATCTAAACCACCTTTTCATTTTTTCCCCTAAAATAATGGCACTCAACGAAATACAGACCACTCTCACCTCTGCAACAGGAGGGTCAGAGCAAGAAGAAACAGGCTCAAACAGAATCAAAAGCTTTTGACAATTGCCAAAGTGGCGTTACCGGGTGCTATGTGCCCAACATGGCGTCAGATACTGCGGGGTCACCCGTAAGACACAGTTCTGACATGATTTGTTGGTATAACTCACTTTGCACTTCTAGAAAGAGTTCCATTCCAGCCTCAGGGAACAATTCCAGCCTGAAGCAGACTCACAAAAAGGCTACTGGACTTACGGCATAACCGCCAGTCTGCTCAGGCTTGCTACTTGCTAATTCAAGTTCAGTTCGGTTAAAAAAAAAAAAAAACAACTAGTGGCATCTTCACTCCAAATCAGAATCATGGTGCACTCCACCCCCAAATCCTTCCAGTTCCTCGCCTCCAAGCAACATGGCCAATTTGTCCCACTTTTGCCTATGGCTGTCCAGGATTTAGTACTGGGAGTGCTGTGCTCCCTTGGACTGTTCAGGTTTTAGTACTAAAAAGTACTATGTCCCAGGAAACCCCTTAACACTGGACAACCAGAATGATGTCTCATCCTACCCTCAACACATTCCCAAATCTCATCTTACCTTTGAACTTCACCTTGCCAGTGAAGCTCATATGGTTCAGAAGGGCACACAGACTATAAGGAACCCATGGGGCATCTAGGGAAAGATATTTATAAAGCATTAGCATATGAAGACAGGATTATCTCATCGTGTCCTCTAGCGCTATCTTTGTATGTAAATTATGACTTCATTCCAGTCTCAAAACCGGTTCTTCTGGTGACAAGATTATTACCTGCGACACTACTACTAAGCCGGAATAAATGAGAATGACTCACCTTAGATCAACATGGTTCATCCTAATCGCTCCAATGGGCCATCTAGTGGCCAGGTCCAAATACACTCAAAATCAGCTGGAGTAGACCCCATTTGGCTTTTGTGGTGGGTGAGGGGTGCTATACTCTCCTTTCTAAAGCAGCATTCTCGTGCAAAGGAAACACGGGTTGGGGGTTATACTGGGAGTCTTTCCTTGTCAAAAGGAATGGACGGCCATTTATGCTCTTTTGTGTCTCATAAATCACTTGTTTCCATACTTGAAAACCTGAAGTCAAAATGCTCAGCCAGAATTGAGAGATGGTCACTTTGCCTTTGGCAGCATGATACCAGAGTCATTTACAGAGCAGGTACCAACAGCCCTGCTGACCGTGTGTCATGTCATCCATCATGCGAAACTAAACCAACAAGGCGTGAAGAGATGGTTGTGGGAACTCTTGTCAAAGGGGTCAGACCACTTCATCAAGGAGGCAGGACGATATTGAGGAGAGCAGGCCAATGGGAAGGGCTGCTCAGGGCAGATTTTTAAGAACATCTCAGGAGGCAGAAGCTCACCTGTACTCTTGGACACCAAACTATGTCTGAGAAAGTACCCTTACTACTGAAAATACACTAACTCATTTGTTTTTTTTTTTCTTTGTTGTCAACTATGGGAATGACCACCTTGTAAAGTTGAGGACAAGTGTTACTTTAGAATATTATTCAGATTTTATGAAAGATGCATATTGTGACATGGACTTGCCCATGGAGCCAGTCCATGATATTATGGCCCCACCATCTGCAACGTTTCGTGTCACATCCTCCAGGAATGCACGAGGAAACAGAAATGAAAGACACTGCTCATATAACTTTGGAGTTTTAGAGTTGGAGAGAACCTAAAACTTATCCAGTCCAATGGCTATACCCCCTAGCTTTATAAAGGAAAAATTTAAGGGCCAGAAAGAAGCAATAAGCTAAAGTGATACAGTCAATTAGTGGTGGGGACAAAACCAGACCTATAGCCCTGTATTCCTTTAGCCACAACATCTTTTGGTTCCAATGAATCCAGTATGAATACATGAAAGCTCAAAATACAGATTCTCACAGGAAAATCAGTTTTTAAATTTCAGTTAACATGCACATGACTTTATATAGAATTCATGCCTGGCACATACTTAGGAGATGAAAAATTTATTTGTTAAATAAGATGATAAAATTGATATAGGGAGAGTATAAAACCACCACGATTACCATATCCTACTCAGAAAAGCTAGTCTGTAAACAAGAACAGCTACCATTGGTGGGAAACTCACTGTGTCCAGCACTGTTTGCAATGTTTTCACTTATTTAGTTATTACTACAACAAAGTTTGATCCCATCTTACAGGTGAGGAAATTGAATGATAAAAAGGTGAAGCAACATTCCAGCCTACAAGAGACTCATTTCAGACCTTAAGACATATGCAGACTGAAAATGAAAGGATGGAAAAACATTTATAATGCAAATGGAAGTGAAAAGAAAGCCAAGGTAGCAGTACTTATATCAGATAAAATTGACTTTAAAACGGACTGTAACAAGAGACAAAGAAGGACACTATATACTCATAAAAGGAATGATCCAACAAGAAGATATAACAATTATAAATATTTAGGCACCCAACGTAGGAGCATCCAATAAAATAAAGCAGCTGTAGTAATGAACATAAAGGAAGTATTTGGTAGGAATAGTAGGGGACTTTAACATCCCCACTTACATTAATGGATAGATCATCCAAACAGAAAATCAATAAAGAAACAGCTTTGAATGACACATTGGACCAGATGGACCTAATAGATATATTCAGAACATTTGACCCTCAAGCAGCAGAATACACATTCTTTTCAGGTACACATGGATCATTCTCTGGAATAGATTACTTGTCAGGCCACACAACAAGTCTCAACAAATTCAAAAAGATTGAAGTGACATCATGCATCTTTTCTGACCACAACACTTTGTAACTGGAAATCAACCACAAGAAAAAATCTGGAAAGAACACAAATACATGGAGGTTAATTAACATGATACTAAACAATGAATGGGTCAACCAAAAAATCAAAGAGAAAATTGAAAAATACATGGAGACAAATGAAAATGAAAACACAATGGTCCAAAATCTTTGGGATGCAGCAAAAGATGTTCTAAGAGGGAAGTTTATAGCAATAAAGGCCTACCTCAAGAAGCAAGAAAAATTTCAAATACACAACATAACCTTACACCTAAAGGAGCTAGAGAAAGAAGAAAAGAAGAAGAAACAAAACCCAAAACCAGTAGAAGGAAGGAAACAATCAATGTTAAAGAAGAAATAAATGGAATAGAAACAAAACAAAACAAAACAAAAGAAAACAAATAAACAAACAAAACCAATAAAACAGATCAATGAAACCAGGGGCTGGTTCTTTGAAAAGATCAACAAAACTGCTAAACCTTTAGCCAGATTCAAAAGACAGAGAGAGAGAAACAGAAGACAGCCAGAGTGAAGACTCAAATAAACAATAACAGTAATGAAAGAGGAGAAATAATAACTGACACCACAGAAAAACAAAGGATTAAAAGAGAATATAATGAAAAATCATATGCCAAAACTCGGACAATGTAGAAGAAATGGATAAATTCCTAGAAACATATAACCTTCTAAAATTGAATCAGGAAGAAATACACAATTTGAACAGACTAATTATCAACAATTAAATTGAATCAATAATCAAATAATCAACTCCCTCCAAAACAAATGTCCAGAACTAGACAGCTTCACACATTAATTCTACCAAATATTTAAAGATGAGTTAATGACTATTATTCTCAAACTATTCCAAAAAGTAAAAGAAGAAAAGCTTCCAAATTCATTCTATGAGGCCAGCATTACCCTGATTCCAAAATCAGATAAAGACAAAAAAAAAAAAAAAAAAAAAGAGAGAGAGAGAGACCTACAGGCCAATATTTCCAATAAACATGGATGCAAAAATCCTCAACAAAATATTAACAAACTTAATCTAATAATACCTTTAAAAAATTGTTTCCCACAATCAAGTGGGATTCATCCTTGGAATGCAAGGGTGGTTCAATGTTAAAAAATCACATCAACAAAAGAATAAAAATCACATGATCATATCAATAGATGCTGCAAAGCATTTGACAAAGTACAATATCCACTCATGATAAAACCATCAACAAAGTAGGTTTACAGGGAATATACCTCAACATATGAAAGGCCATATGTGAAAAACCTATAGGTAACATCAGATTCATGGAGAAAAGCTAAGAGTTTTTCCCCGAAGGTCAAGAACAAGACACTCTCACCACTTTTATTCAACATAATACTGGAAGTCCTAGCCACAGCAATCAGATAAGAAAAATAAATAAAAGGTATCCAAATTGGTAAGGAAGAAGTCAAACTTTTACTATTTACAGGTGATAGAATACTACATATAGAAAATCCTAAAGACTCCAACAAAAAATTACTAGAACTGATAAATGAATTCAGTGAGGTCACAGGATACAAAATAAATATATAGAAATTCATTACATTTCTACACACTAATAATGAAATAACAGAAAAAGAAATTAAAAACCAATCCGAATTACAATTGCACACACAAAAAATAAAATACCTGGGAATAAGCTTAACCAAGGAGGTGAAAGACCTGTACTCTGAAAACCATAAAACACTGATAAAATAAATTAAAAACAACACAAACAAATGGATATTCCATGTTCATGGATTGGAAGAACAAATATTGTTAAAATGTCTGTACTACCCAAAGCAATCTACAGACTTTAATACAATTCTTATCAAAATACCAACAGCATTTTTTTATAGAAGTGTAACAATCCTAAAATTTGTATGAAACCACAAAAGATCCCAAATAGTCAAAGCAATATTGGGGAAAAAAGAACCAAACTGAAGATATCACAATCCCAGATTTCAAGATATAGTACAAAGCTCTAGTAATCAAAATAATATGGTGCTGGCACAAAAATAGACACATAGATCAATGGATCAGAAGACAGCCCAGAAATAAACCCATGATTATATAGTCAATTAATGTTTGATAAAAGGAGGCAAGATTATGCAATGGTAAAAAGACAGTCTCTTCAACAAATGGTGTTGGGAAAACTGGACAGCTACATGCAAAACAATGAAACTGGACCACTTTCTTAAACCATACACAAATAAACTGGACTAAGGACCTAAATATGTGAGACTTGAAACCATAGATATCTTAGAAGAGAGCAAAGTTAGGGGCACCTGACTGGGTATCTCAGTTGGTTAAGCATCAGACTTGGGTTCAGATCATGGTTCATGAGTTTCAGCTCCTCATCTGGCTCCATGCTGACAGCTCAGAGCATGGAGCCTGCTTCGGATTCTGTGTCTCCTCCTCTCTCTGCGCCCCCCTGTCCACACTCTGCCTCTCTCTCTCCCTCTCTCTCAAAAATAAATAAACATTTAAAAAATTAAAAAAAAAAAAAAACAGAAGAAGAGAGCAAAGGCAGTAAATTATCTGGCATTGGCCATAATAGCATCTTTCTAGGTATGTCTCCTGAGGAAAGGGGAACAAAAACAAAAACAAACTATTGGGACTACAAAATAAAAAGTTTTAGGGCACCTGGGTGACTTAGTTGGTTGTCTGACTCTTGATTTCAACTCAAGTCATGATCTAATGGTTTGTAAGTTCAAACCTCATGTCAGGCTCTGTGCTGACAGTGAGGAGTCTGCTTGGGATTCTCTCTCTTCCTCTCTCTCCATCCCTCCCCTACTCATGCTTTCTCTCTCACTAAACAAACAAAGAAACAAACAAACAAAGGTGGCTCAGTCAGTCAAATGTCTGACTTTGGTTCAGGTCATGATTTCATCATACTTCATGGTTTCAAGCCCCACATTGGGCTCTGTGCTGACAGCTCAGAGCCTGAAGCCTGCTTCAGAATCTGGGTCTCCCTCTCTCTCTCTCCCCCTCCCATGCTCACTCTCTGTCTCTCTCTGTCTCTCAAAAATAAATAAATATAAATAAATAAATAAATAAATAAATAAATAAATAGTTTCTGCACAGCAAAGGAAACAATCAAGAGTATACATACACATGATAAGTTTATTTGTTTACACAAGAAACATGTATTTATTGAGTATATACTACTGAACACAGTTATGTAGGTACTGTTCCAAACATTGGTGCTGCAACAGAGAACAAGTCTTCTCTTCTGCAAGTTATGCTGTGGAAAAAGATACAGAATAAATATGTTGATAGATAAATGTAGATGAAATAATTACACATAGTGATAAATGCTATGAGGAAATAAAACAAAATATGAGCCCGAGAAGTGACGATGCTGGATAGGACAGTCCGAGGAAGTCTTTCGGAGGATTTTTCATTTGCACCCAGACCTGAATGAGAAGAAACCACGCAGAACATCTGATAATCTAGAATTCAAAAAGAACAAAGTTCAGTGAGGAGCTCTGAGGTCGGCCAACTAGGAGACATCAGTGAGGAGCCAGAAAGCCAGTTTGGCTGGAGTTTAGGGAATGAACAGTGTACTGAGAATGAGGTTAGAGAAACAAGAGTTCTCTTTAATTTGACACAGAACAGTGTGAAAAGCGACACAAGGGAAAGGTATTTCTTTTTTTAATTTTTTTTAAACATTCGTTTATTTCTTGAGAGACAGAGAGAGACAGAATGAGCAGGGTAGGAGCAGAGAGAGAGGAAGACACAATACTCAAAGCAGGCTCCGGGTTCTGAGCTGTCTGCCTAGAGCCGGATGCAGGACCCAAACTCATGAGCCATGAGATAATGACCTGAACCGAAGTCTGATGCTTAACAGACTGAGCCACCCAGGCACCCCTTCTTTTTTTAATGTTTGTTTGTTTGTTTGTTTATTTTGAGAGAGAGAGAGGGGTGAAGAGGGGTAGAGAGAGAGAGAGAGAGGGAGAGAGAGAACCCCATGCAGATTCTGTGCTGGGGCTCCATCTTGCAATGAGATCATGACTTCAGCTGAGATCAAGACTTGGACACTTAACTGACTGAGCCACCCAGGGTCCTTCTTTTTTTTACTTACATGTATAAATAGTTTAATTTTTTTTTTTTCTGAGTAGCATTCCACTGGTATTGATATATCACAATTTGTTTATCCCGCCATAGTTTTTTCAATTTTCTTTTTTTAATTGAAATTCCAATTAGTTGACATACAGTGTAACATTAGTTTCAGATATACAATACAGTGATTCAACACTTTCACACAGCATCTGGTGTTCATCACAAGTGCACTCCTTAATCCCCAACACCTATTTCACCCATCCCCCTACCTCCCCGCTTCCTGGTAATTATCATTTATTCTCTACGGTTAAAAGTCTGTTTCTTGATTTGCCTCTCCCTCCCTCTTTTTTCCCCCGTGTTTGTTTCATTTCTTAAATTCCACACGAGTGAAATCATATGGTATTTGCCTTTTTCTGACTGACGTATTTCATTTAACGTAATATACTCTAGTTCCATCCATGTTGTTCCAAATGGCAAGACTTCATTCTTTTTATAGTTGAGTAATATTCTTTTGTATATATATATACCACATCTTCTTTATTCATTAGTCAATTGATGGACATCTGGGCTCTTTCCATAATTTGGCCGTTGTCAATAATGCTGCTATAAACATTGGGGTGCATATATCACAAGGGAAAGGTATTTCTAATCATCACAAATCACATTGTACTTCTCATGTTGGTGTTGGTGTCTTGCCCCTGCTAAGGTACAACATTGCACCTGGCCATGAGGATAGTTTCAAGTTGCAGTACCAAGTGCATTATGGACAGCAATTATCTCCTCTTGCTACCCTTCCCTCAGCACCCAGAAAGACTCCTTAGACAGACCATGGGTTGGGGACAGGTGGAATGTTGAACGTTCTCTCCTTAACAAATGCATTTTTCACCTACAGAGTTTGTTCCTATGCTTATTGTTAGTGCGCCTATATAAATAATCACCATCATTTAAGAAATTAAGTGACTTCTCCATCACTTCCTCATGTGTATGGGTCAGTGCCATTGTACTTAAGGTAATAGGTCAGCTTAAAGACAGCTGGTTAAAATTACTATATGGGTTTGTTAAAGGGTCAGGCAGAGAGCAACCAGCTTGGAATGATGAAGCTATGTTTACAAAATACAAACGCAACTCTGATATGGATTTAGTATGATCTACTGGAAAAAAATATATATATTGTTCTCATATCATTTTTTTTGTGTGTGTCTATTTAGTTTTGAGAGACAGAGAGAACACAAGTGGGGGAGGGGCAGAGAGAGAGGAGACACAGAATCCAAAGCAGGCTTCAGGCTCTGAGCTGTCAGCACAGAACCCGACGCAGGGCTCAAACTCACAAACCTTGAGATCATGATCTGAGCCAAAGTAGGATGCTTAACCGACTGAGCCACCCAGGGTGCCCCTGTTTTCATATCATTCTTAAAGTTGACTTTTCCAAAGAGCTAATCCTATCTAGTCTTATTTAACAGTAGAGGGTTTTTGAGAGATCAAATACATCTCTGACAGATGTGGAGGATCCAAACCAAAATTTTGTATCTAACCTTCCCTGCATGCAAAGTGCTATGAAGAGAAGCTATTTCTTTGGGATTTCTTCAATGGAAAGTGTCTTGCTTTTAGCAAAAGCCTTATATATTAGATTTCCAGAGCTTTTTCTCTAAATCAAAGGACAGAGACACTGAAAGCTAAAGAGTCAGGAGCCACTAACCAATGAAGAGTCAGACAAGAAAAGGCCAGGGTGGAAACATTGTACTCAAGCCTTTGTCACCCTCTGTATTACTAATTATTTGTATGAACATGGACAAACCACTTAAGTTTCAAGGCTTTAATCCCTACAGTAAGGTTAGAAGAAATTGTCTGCCTGGAAGCAGATCATAATCTCCTGAGCCTGTTTCAGCTTTAGGAGTTAGGGATTTATGAAGCACCTCTAAAATGGCAGTGAGATCCTTCCAGAATGCTGCCAAGGAATCGTTCAACGGAACAGAATACTTCGGTTGGTAACTGTCTGGGTGGTCTTTGAGAGAGTCACTTCACATGTCTGTGCTTCTGTTTTTTATTTTTCTGAGGAGAGGTTGTTCTAAATCAATGGTTCATTCCAGTTAAAACCTTTTTCATTCTAAAAAAAATCTTGTACCAATCTCCCATACTTAAAATCTTAAAAGTAAAGCTTGTCTGGTGAAAGTGGGGTTTATAAACTTAGGGTTCCATGACTCCACTCTCCTAAACGGAGCTGCTAAATCCAAAGGATGGTTCTGATTAAACAGTCTGTAATTCTACCATCATCAAACTGATTTGCATACAGTGTTAGATAGCCTTTCTTTACTATGTAAAATGAGACGCACCTGAAAAATGCTAATCTCCTGAAAATTTTTTTTCACAAGGCAAAACATGGTGCCCTTCCCAAACCCAGCTCAGAAACTTCCAACAAGCCAAGTGCTAAATTCCAAGGCATTTTTGCCTTCACTTAGGGAGGGCCTTAAGGGCACTCAGACCTCTCCATGACCCAACTCTGCTCTATCTCAGGGAAGAAGGGGATCTCCCTCTACTAGATAAACTTTTCCTCCCAGGATTTATGACCACCCACTCTCAGGCCTGCAGGTCAAGGAACAAATGAAAAGAAAGATTCCCTAGGGGAATTGCTAACAATTTAACGAGACAATCAGGATTTTGGCCCCGAGGTTAAACGCCTTGGAAGATTTCAAGTTGTTTCTCAGGGAAAATGCTTCTAGCTGCAGCTATGACTATCATGACTGCAGCAACCTAAATTCAAATCTCACTGCTCCTAATGAATGACATAACAGCTCTTGGCAAGTCTTGTTCCCCCTTCCTGGAGCCTCAGCTTTCCCACACTGGAAGGAGATTGGCTCCCTACAGGCTGCACTGACAGGCTCCAGAGATTAAGAAGATAAACTTGAGTAAAGTGCAAGTTCCTTACTAAAAGAGTATGACAGGAATATCAAGTTCTATCATGATTCACAGAGGAATTTGCCCCAAACAAAGGTTCTTGGGGGAATTGTTAAGCCTTAGCAGTGTGTACTGAAGGAGGGGTAAGGGCCAAGCCTTCTTTCTAGTTGATCTACAAGGGCCCGGTGTTACCAAGTCAACATTGCACAGAATGAAGGGGCAGGGCAACCTTCCCTGAATTGATGACCAAGTTGTCCCTCTGATACTTACATGGTGAGACTGGAATGTTAAGTGCTTTTTAATAGTTGCTAAGCACACGAGAGCATTTACATCGCGGTCCTTTTGTCTATTACCAAGCCCCTAGTAAATAAGAATGGCATTGAAGTTAGTTAGATGGGGAAAACTATTGAACTCAAACTTCCCTTCTCCACCTAGGAGTTTGAGGACTAAACCACAGGAACAGTGATCCTTTGGGGGGGAAAGAGAAGTTGAAAATGAATAGTTCTTTTCCATGAGTCCTAGTTCCGCTGCTCATGCGCCTGGCTTTGTGGGAGCTGCCTTGCAGGGACCGGACCCCTCAAAACACTGAGAACTCCACAGCTCCTGGGACCCAGAGCTATTGTTAACAATTGACCATGGAGGTGGCCCCCAGTGAGGCTTCCTAATCACTCAACACTGAAGTCAGCTTTTGCCGGGGCGGGCGTGGGGAGAATTTGGCAAGAGAGATTCAGGCACACACTTACTAAGAATTGCATATTATGATAAATGATTCCTGTATCATGTAAATAAGCTTGCCTGACCAGACCTGTGTCATGTTAGCTAAGTGAGCCAGACCCCTCGAGATTTTATCAGTTTTTCACATTCTCCCCAATCTTACGTCTCCTAGTATGACAGAATTGACATTTTGATAGAAACACTCCTTGGTTCCCTAACCAACATAATTGAGTCGACATTTTATTGCCGGCATTTTATTGGCTTAATCTCCTCCCCACCCCACCCCATTCACTGTCCATGCATGAAACTCACAGTAGTAACAGATGCTCATAGCCCTGCATCTGAGGTACAGCAATATCTTAAAGGGTCTTTTGAATTTCTAAAGAAAGATTGTCTTGTGTTAAGCTCATTCTTGGTTTTACATGTGTTTTATGGTCTATACAGGGTGAGCAATCTATGGCTCATTGGCCAAATCCGGCCTGCCATCTGTTTTTGGAAAAAAATGTTTTATTCAAGTACGTCTATACCCATTCACTTATGTACTGTCTATGGCTGCTTTTGCACTATAGTGGTAGAAAGTGAGTGGTGACAGAGACCATGTGAAATGCAGAGCCTAAAATATTGACTGTGTGACCATTTCCTGTAAAGGTTTGCCAATCCCTGGCCTATATAAATTTGAAGTTTAACATTCTTAACATGATCGTGTAATAAGCAACGGTGTGCCAAATCCTGCTTAGCTCATGAGGGCTGATCATATATATCTCTTCTCACCTATGTATTCAGTGATGTCATGTTGGCAGCTGGAAATTAACCACGGCCAGATTATTTATCCCCCTTGAAACTATCAAGGATTACAGATCAGAACTTTTTTCTGCAAAAAAGCTGGTTCTTAAAACATTTACCAGCACGGGGGCACCGGGGTGGCTCAGTCGGTTGAGCATCCGACTTCGGCTCAGGTCATGATCTCCCCGTTCCTGAGTTTGAGCCCCGCGTTGGGCTCTGTGCTGTCAGCTCAGAGCCTGGAGCTTATTTCAGATTCTGTGTCTCCCTCTCTCTCTGCCCCTCCCCTGCTAGCACTCTGTCTCTCTCTCTCTCTCAAAAATAAATAAATATTAAAAACAACAACAACAACATTTACCAGCCCATCACTGGTAATAGTTCTTCATTAGTAAGAATCCCTACTTATGCTAGATAATAGATGTGCTGACATTGGACTGAGATCACATTAGCAACATGAACCCAATCTATGGTAAAGAACTTCACTAGATTCTAAACTATTTAATTTTGCAAATTATAAAACGAATTCAGTTTAATACAGAAATCTTATAAAACACAAAGAAAACCATGCTTTTAAGCTCACCACCATGCATACTAAGATAGAAATTTTGATGTCATTCTTTCATTCAGACTGTATAATTATATTTAAAAGTATGAGAACATACTACTCATAACACTTGTAATACTGTTTCAGTAGAGTATATTTTCCTGTTGATAAATATTCTTCTATACCACCATTTTGTTTATCTATCTGATATTCCATACCATAATTCAGTTAACTAAGTCTCTATTGTGGTATATTCAAAAGGCCATGAATGAAACCACTGTAAATATATATATTACAATTCTGCAGATTTCTTTAGGATTCGATAGCCTTATTTCCTTAAAGCCCAGGAGTTAAATTTGAAACTTGCTTGGTTTTTTTTTTTTTTTCATTTATCAAACCCTACCTCAAGTCTTCATTCATTAACAAATTTAAAATGAGATTATTACATATCAGATACTTTTATAGAATTTTTGAATAAAGTAATAAAAAATACTACATAAAAAATCATTCTTGTCATCTTAGAGCTTTCCTTTGTAGGTGGGGGTTATAAAAAGAAATTTGATTAACTTACAATTCAATTTTATCCAAAACAACACTAATTCATTGAGTACCTACTATATGCCACACGTTCTTAGGAAATTAAAGTATCATGTTTGGGGCCCCGGGGTGGCTCAGTTGTTAAGTATTCACTCTTGATGTCAGCTCAGGTCATGATCTATTGGTTGGTAAGATTGAGCCCTGCATCAGGCTCTGGGCTGACAGAATGGAGCTTTCTAGAAATTCTCTCTCTCCTCTCTCTCTTTCAAAATGAATAAATAAACTCTTCCCCCCCCCCCCCCCCAAAAAAAAAGAACTAAAGTATCATGTTTAATTGGACTGATATTAACAGCTAGCAGCAAAAAAAATCATCATGTATTATTTAGAAATCCTGGTTGCAGAGTAAATCCAGAGTAAACTGGCTTAAGCTAAAAGGAAAATTTATTCTAAGGAAAAGTGTGTTTTAAGGAAAACTCAGTTATGGAAGTATAACTGGGCATTGAAGAAAATAATGCGACTGGGGGCTCCAACTCGGCCAGAATCCTCTCTCTTTCTCTTGTTCCTTTCCCTCCTTGGTCATTAGTTTCTTGCTCTTCACAAGCAAACTTCTACTTTCTTTTCCCACCAGTGATAAACACAACCCCTGATAGATACATTTATATCTTGTATTTCGGCATTCGGGAAAGATTGAGACTGCCAACCCCAGTTCAAATACTGGTAGACAGAGCGTAGGATCCATATGCAGTCATGTGAAAGGAAAGGAGCGGATGGGAAGTCCCTAGAAGTGCCAAGCACAATGTGCATTCTTGCCTGTCCCCCTCCACAACCTCTGGTACTCTGCATGGCTTAGTTTGGCATCACTAATACCTATGCCATTCCCTTACCCCTATTATACTCAGGAGGAAGTTCCCGGTAGAATAGTAGCATCCACTCTTGCGTTGCCACTCACCTGTGGCAGGAGGGCAGAAGTAATACACAGTTTGATAAAACGGAATGGTTTTACAGGTTTTGAGGTCAGAAGCTTTGGGTTCAAGTCCTATTCTACCATGTAGTGACCCAGCAACTGAAGCAAGTTACTTAACCTCTCTGGGTATACATTTCCTACTCTATCAATAAAGGAGGAGGTAAGTTTTCGATACAACTGTGTACGCTTCTACAAGACTCAATTTTCACATAGAAACAACTATAAGCTGGGGGGTGGAGGAAGATATAAACTAATGATATGGAGATAGTGTTGAGTGAACAAAAGCCAACAGATTCTGAGGAGAAGACATTTTTAAGGAAGGGAGCTGTGTGGAGTGATTTTGCTATTTGTATAGGCTGTAGCCTGATGGCTTGCCAGAGTCAGTGCTGTTCTGGGCAGCTAGAACCCCAAAAGAAATCCAACAGTCTTTCTGAGCTAAAGAACCAGAGACCAGTGTTCAGGGCAAGCACTTGAAAGTGGGAGTACAATTCAAAACAAGAGAGACTCAGAGACGAAAACAACAACAACAACAACAACAACAACAACAACAAATTCTGTGTATGAGTTTTTCTCATATCTCTGGCTATTAACTAAACTATTTGTGCAGGAAACTGACTTGAAGCAGTTTAGTCAAAGGCTGAATTCAGATTGGAATAGCTATTCCAGACACAAAATTTGAATTTGAAGCCAACCAATTTCACTGACTGCTAAAGCAAAATCATTAACACTTTGAAGGACTATAACAGAAACTAGAGTCTAAACAACATACCATTCACAGTGCCTAGGGTAGAAGTCAAGTGACTCATCATACACAGGACTAGGAAAATGTGACCTAGTCCCAGGTAAAAGTGCAAATACCTACAACCAACTATGAGATCATGCATATAAGTCATGCCTAGGAAACAAGAATGGTTAAAGTAGCTATTGCAACTGTGCTCAATTGTATAAAGAAAAATACATTAACAATAACGTGTATGACAGAAAATTTCAGGAAAGAAATAGAAATTAAGAAAGAACTGGAAATTCAGGAAATTCCAGAATTAAAAAGTAGAATATCTAAGATAAAAAATTCACTGGATGGACCTTTAACCAAAATGAGAATTAAAGAAGAACAAGTTTGTTGAAATAAAGACAGAACAATAGAAATTATTAAATCTCAAGAAGAAAGTAGAGGATTATTGAAAAGAAGGGACGGAAGGGTCTTGTTAGAGTCCTGTGGGTAAATGTCAAAATGTTTAATATTTTTTTTACTTGTCATTCCATAAAGAAAGGAGACAGAGAATGAGGTACAAAATATTTTAGGGAATACATGTAGAAAACTTACCATTTTGATGAAAGACATTATATTCCTAGATTCAAGATGCAATAAATCCCCAGAAAAATACATATAAAAAATCTTGCCTAGTAACATTATAGTCAGACTGAATAAAGTCATAGATATGGAAAAAAGCCTGATTCCAGCCACAGAAAAAGAACACATTTCACTTGGGAAGAATTAGGATTCATATGATTTCTAACTTCTCATTAGAAACTATGAAAGCCAGAAGACAATGGAAGAGAGTGGAACAACATCTTTAATGTTGTGAAATTAAAAACAAAACAAACAAAATGTCCCCACAAAAACTGTTTCCCCAAAATTGTTTAGGCAGAAAAAATACTGGTTAAGAAAAGAAGAAGAAATAGACATTTTCAGATGATAGAAGGAATAATGGTTTTGAGCAGACCTGCTTTACATGGAAAGCAAAAGGACATTCATTGGCTTGAAGATAAATGTTAGAAGCAAATGGAAAACTAAATATCTCTGCAAATATAAAAGACAACTTTTTTCTTGTAATTCCATGAGATTATTAGAAATATTAATTTTTTTTCATGATTTTTCATTAAACAACATTGCCATTGGAGATTATAAAATATGTAGATTTAAGATCTGTGACAAATATAGAATTAGGAATTGGAGGGATAATAAATAGATCTCCATAGTTACAGATTCTACACTTTACACGAAATCATACAATATGAACTCTGATTACACAAAGAAAAGTAAAAGATGTATGTTGTAATGTCAATAGCAATCAGTAAAAGCAAATAATTAATAATGAAAACAGGATTAGTAAGACTTAATAAGATCATAATAGATAACAACCATACATTTTGGATATATAATGAAAAAAGAAGCTATGCACAGTCACTGGAAAATGAACAGAAACAGGAAACTTCTTTTGGGGTGTCCATGCTCAGAGGAGGGTAGCTGTTTTGAGTCATGCATTTCTACTGCTTTTAGCATGAAGGAAAGTATTGTCAAAATGGCACAGGTGCTGGAGGTACCTGTGGAAAATAATTGCAGGCATTCTTGTCTGGGTAACTGAGTAACAAGTCTGGAAAACTGTGGCAATAGAAGTGGAGAGGGAGATCCTTCAAAGAAAAAGCAAAGAGGGATTTGTGAACTCTATCGGAACAATCTCTGGCTTATCCTTGAACAATACATGAATGGTGCATATGCAAAGAAATTCAGCTAAAGAGGGGCACCTGGCTGGCTCAGTTGGTTAAGCATCTGACTTCGGCTCAGGTCATGATCTCATGGTTTGTGAGTTCGAGCCCAACATCAGGGTCTGCACTAACAGTGCAGATCCCGCTTAGGATTCTCTTTTTCTCCCTCTCTCTCTGCCCCTCCCCGATTCTCTTTCTCTCAAAATAAATAAATAAACTTAAAAAAAAGAAACTCAGCTAAAGAGAGACTATTTTATTTTTTTTTATTATTTTTTTTTTAAAGAGAGACTATTTTAATTGAAATTAAAACTATCAACTTAGCAAAGAAATGATGAGCTTGGCAGAGCAGATCAAAGTCACTCATCATCAGGGAAATACAAATCAAAACCACATTGAGATACCACCTGATATGGGTCAGAGTGGCTAATATTAACATCTCAGGAAACAACAGATGTTGGTAAGGATATGGAGAAACGGGACCTTCTTGCACTGTTGGTGGTACAAACTGGTACAGCTACTCCAGAAATCAATGTGGAGGTTCTTCAAAAAATTAAAAATAGAACTACCCTATGACCCAGCAACAGCACTACTAGGAATTTATCCAAAGGATAGAGGAGTGCTGATTCATAGGGGCACTTGTACCCCAATGTTTATAGCACCACTTTCAACAATAGCCAAATCAAGGAAAGAACAAAATGGCCATCAACTGATGAATGGATAAAGATGTGGTTTATATATACAATGGAATACCACTTGGCAATGAGAAAGAATGAAATCCTGCCATTTGCAACAACACGGATGGAACTTAAGGGTATTATGCTAAGTGAAATAAGTCAGAGAAAGACAGATATCATATGTTTTTGCTCATATGTGGAACTTGAAAACTTAACAGAAGGCAATGGGAAAAGGGAAGGGGAAAAAATAGATTCAAACACAGAGGAAGTCAAACCCATAAGAGACTCGTAAATACAGAGAACAAACTGAAGATTGATGGTAGGGGGAGAGGGGAAAATTGGTGATGGGCTTTAAGGAGGCCACTTGTTGGGATGAGCACTGAGTGTTGTATGTAAGCGATGAACCACGGGAATCTACCTCCAAAACCAAGAGCACACTGTATGCAATGTATGTTAGCTAACTTGACAGTAAATTATATTAAAAAAAAAGAAAGAGGGGCGCCTGGGTGGCTTGGTCAGTTAAGCGTCCGACTTCGGCTCAGGTCATGATCTCACAGTCTGTGAGTTTGAGCCCCGCGTCGGGCTCTGTGCTGACAGCTCAGAGCCTGGAGCCTGTTTCCGATTCTGTGTCTCCCTCTCTCTCTGCCCCTCCCCTGTTCATGTTCTGTCTCTCTCTGTCTCAAAAATAAACAAACGTTAAAAAAAAAAAAGAAAAAAGAAAAAAGAAAGAAATTGAAACTATCATTTCAGAAACAGAGCTAGCAGTGCCTAACCAAATCATGTGCCTATCAAAGCAAAATAACCAACTCTCATTGGAGAAAAAACAAAACAAAACAAAACAGAATCTAGATTTTCAACAACTTCATATTCATAATACCCAGGATATAATCCAAAATTACCTTACATATGAAACTGAAACATATTTGCAAGAGAACAGACAAATAACTCAGACTCACTCTAAGATGATCCAGATGTTGGAAATAGAGAAGATTTTCATAGTTTTTTAAAAATTTTTCATTGAAGTAAAAGGAAATAAGTTTATAATATATGAAAGAAAAAAATGTCAGCAGATAAATAGAAGCAATAAAATAGAGCCAAATGAATATTCTAGATCTGAGAAATATACTATATACCATATACTATACACATGTATAAATTTTTTAAATCACTGAGTAGAAATGACAGGGGAAAGTTTCACGTAATGTTAAGCTAGATCAATAGAAATTATGCAACATGAAGAACATTGAGAATAAATATACATTAAAAAATAGAACTTCAATGAACTGTTAGATACTATCATGTGGTCTAATATGTATAATGAGTCCTAGAAAGAGAGGAGAGATAGAATAGGACAAAAAATATATTTCAGAAAATAATGGCTAAGTATTTCCAAAATTTGATCCAAGACTAAAATTGACGACATCGAGATACACAATGACTACCAAGCAAAATACACATGAAAAAGGTCACAAGTAGGCGCATCATAGTCAACCAATGAAAAACAAAGAAAAGAGAATCTTGCTTGAAAGCATCCAAAGAAAAATTAAACATTACACGAAGAGGAACAACAAATCAATGAATGGCTAACCTTAAATCGGAACTTATGTGGGCCAGGGGATAATGAAATAATGTTTTCAAAATGCTGGGAAAAAAAATCAACTCAAAATTCTACATATAGCAAAAATATTCCTTGAAAAAAAAAAAAAAGAAGGAAAGATAGACATTTTAGAACCTGCACTACAAGAAATACTGAAGACATTCTTCAGATTGAAGAAAAATAATGATCCAAATAAGAAATATCAGATGCCTTACTGGTATTAATAGAACTTTACACCCCTACAACTACAGAGTGCATGTTCTTTTCAGTCCACATGATGCACGCTAGACCGTATACTGCACCATAAGTCTCTTTAATTTATAATTTTGAGATAACAGAGAATATTTTCTGACCACAGGGAAATTCATATGGATGTGAATAAAGAAAGATACCTGTAAAATCCCTGAACGTTTGGATATTAACCAACACATTTGTAAGTAACTCATGGACACAAGAAGTAAAATGAAATATTATACAAGTTTTCAGCTGGATAATAATGCAAATGCAACGTGTCAAAGTACAAAAGCAAATGCACTGCTTACAAGGAAACTTTTGGAAAATAGGAACAAAATTGGAGGATAAATACTACCTGACTTCAAGATTTCTACAAAGCCAAAATAATCATGGTAGTGTGATATGGCATAAAGTTTGAAAAATAGAATTAATGGAGTAAGATAGCTGACCCAGAAATAGACTTATAGTTATGCAGCATATGATTTTTGATAATGCACCAGAACGATGGGGAAAGAAAAGTCTTTTCAACAAATGGCGGTGGAATAACAGAATATCTATATGAAAAAAAAAAAAAAAAGAATCTCACCATATACACAAAAATAAACACATTATAGACCTGAGTATAAATGTTAAAATCTTAAAGCTTTTAAGCAAATCTTGGGTCTCAACAAAGGTTTGTTAAGCAGGTCACAGCAATCTAATTGATGAATTAGACTTCAAAAGTGAAAATTTTCTATCATCCAAAGACACCATTAAAGAAATGGAGCAGGCAAGAATACACTGGGGGGAAATATTTACAATATTTCTGACTAAGGTTTGTAATCAGAGTATATAAAAACTTACACTCACGTGAAAGGGTTTTTTAATGTTTACTTATTTATTTTTGGGGGGGGTGAACAGTGGAGGGGCAGAGAGAGAGGGGGAGAGAAAATCCCAAATAATCTCTATGCTCAGACTGGAGCCCAATGAGGGGCTTGATCCCATGACCTCGAGATCACAACCTGAACTGATATAAAGAGTCAGATGCCTAACCAGCTGAGCCATCCCGTCTCCTCTTCACGTGAAAGTCTTAAATAAAATTAAATACATACATACATACATACAATGGTAAGACCAATGTTAGCAAATAGCACCCTGAACTTCATACATTGTTGGTGGAGGTGTAAAATGGTTGAACTACTTTGAAAGAATTTCCAACGTTTTCTTATAAAACTGAAAATATGCTTATTTCAACCCAGCAACAATATTCCGAGGTATTTTCACAGCAAAAATGGAAGAATATGATGATAAAAACCTGGTAATGAATATTCACCACAGATTTATTTCTGATAGCTAAACAAGAGGAACAGCTTAGTTGCTGAAAAATAGCAGAATTGATAAGTAACTGCACTATTTTTTCAATGTTTATTTGTTTATTTATTTATTTATTTATTTATTTATTTATTTTTTTGAGAGAGAGGACACAGCAGTAGCCCGGGGGTGGGGGTGGGGAGGGGAGGCAGAGAGAGAGGGAGACACAGACTCTGAAGCAGGCTCCAGGCTCTGAGCTGTCAGCACAGAACCTGATGCAGGGCTCGAACCCGCAAACTGTGAGATCACGGCCTGAGCCGAAGTCAGATGCTTAACCAACTGAGCCACCCAGGTGCCCCGATAAATAGTTGAACTATTAATACAATATGACTCAGCAATAAAAGTAAAGAAGATCTGATACGCACAATTGTATTAGTTTTCTATTGGTCCCATAAAAATGACCACACATTTAGCAGCTTAAAGCAATACAAATTTATGCTCATATAGTTCTTTAGCTCAGAGTTTCAGAAAGGGCTTTACTAAACTAAAATCCAGGTGTCAGCAGGGACTGTGTTTCTTTTGAGGGGCTCTAGGGAAGAGTCCCTTTTCTTAATCACTCAATTAGTTGGCAGAATTCATTTCCTTGCAGTCGTCGGACTGAGGTCCCAGTCTTCTTGCTGGTTACCAGCTGAGGGTCTTTGGCAGTTTCTAGGGGCCACCCATATAACTTGGCTTATGTTCCCTATATTATTTGCTAGGGCTGCTGTTTAAAAATACCACAAGTAGACGGCTTAAAACAACAGAAATTTATCGCCTCGCTGCTCTGGAGACCAGAAGTCTGACATCAGGGTGTCGTCAGGGCTGTGCTTCCTCTGAAGGGACAGGAAGAACTTCCAGCTTCTAGTAGCTTCTTGGCTTGTACGAGCACAACTCCAATCTTCATATGACTTCTCCCCGTGTGTATGTCTGTCTCCTTACATGACTTCAGTCGTGACACCAGTCATGACAAACCGAGTCCATCGTGACTTCATCTTAACTAATTACATCTGCAACGGCCCAGTTTCCAAATACGGTCATTTTCTGAGGTACTGGAGTTAGGATTTCAACAGAGGGAGTTGTGAGGGACACAATTCAACTCATAACAGACCTCTTCCTCCATCTTCAAAGTCAGCAAACGTTGGGGCACCTGGGTGGCTCAGTTGGGTAAGTGTCCGACTCTGGGTCAGGTCATGATCTCACGGTTTGTGAGTTCGAGCCCTGCATCGGGCTCTGTGCTGACAGCTCGGAGACTGGAGCCTGGAGCCTGCTGCGGATTCTGTGTCTCCCTCTCTCTCTCTGCCCCTGCCCCACTCGTGCTCTCTCTCTCTCTCTCCTTCTCCCTCTCTCTCTCAAAAATAAACATTAAAAATTTTTTTAATAAAATAAGAAATAATGAAATGAAATGAAATGAGATGAAATGAAATGAAATGAAATGAAATGAAATACAAAAACAAAGTCAGTAAATGTGGGTCAAGCTCCTCTCATGTTTCAAATTTCTCCTGACTCTTCTTCCATTTTATCTCCCTAACTCTTTTGCTTCTCTTCCTCTTCTACTTTTAAGGGCCCATCTGATTACATTGGACGCGTCTACATTATACAGGATTATTTGCCTATAGGGGTAATTAAAGTCCTTAATTCCACTTGTAAATCTTTCGTCATATAACATAGCATATTCACCGTCCATTAGAGGATGGGCATCTTTGGGAGGCCATGATTTTACCTATCATACCAGTGTTCACTGTAATGTTGCTTTCAAACTTGTTTGTAATATGTTGAAAAAAAAGGGGGAGTAAAATAATATCTACCTTATCTAACAATAGGCTTGTGGTGAGGTTCAAGTGAAATAAGTAACCAAGGATACAAAGTGGTATTTAAAATGAAATCTAGGGGTGCACGGGTGGCTCATTCGGTTTAGTATCTGACTCTTGATTTCAGCTCAGGTCATGATCTCGCGGTTCGTGGATTGGAGCCCTGCATCAGGCTTTGCACTGACAGCTCAGAGCCTGCTTGAGATTCTCTCCCTCCCTCTCTCTCTCTGCTCCCCCACTCTCTCTCTCTGTCTCTCAAAATAAATAAATACACTTTAAAAAAGGTTTTAAGAAATAAAATGAAATGTAAATAAAATCAAATGAAATTCATATTCTTACACTAATACCCTTTTTATTTTTACAGGAGGTGTTTGTTAAATAAAAAAAAATGATTCATTGAATGGATTCAAAGTAAATCTATGATTTTAATTTTACCCTCCCTAATCTCATTGTTTCCAACAGTTTTGGATACACTCTATGTCTCAAGCATGGTGATCTTCTAGTCCTTAAAAAATCCAGCTCTCTCTCAGCTACTGGGCCTTACTATTCACTGTGCTGGGAGAACACTTCTCTCGCTTCCTTGGCTTTTCAAAGCATGCTTCTACCCTTCTATTTTTTCTTTCTACCATCCTATTCTTGAAATTCAGAAATTCCTATCTATCCTTTGGATTATTAAACTTTGGGGTACACTTCCCCAAACCCTAAATTAAATTAGATATCATTGTTGTGGACTTGATATTTGTTGGACAGATAAATGAGTTACTGATTTTCTTTCTTTTCCCACTTTATTCTAAATATTCTTTTTAGTTCTCTTTTTTCCATGCTTTATTCTAGAGTTTGTGAAGGGAAGAACATGGTCTGTCTTATTCACCACTGTATCCACGGTGCTTATCACAGGACCTAGCAAGTACTGGGTGTCTATTAAGTACTGAGTACTTATAAAATGAATGAATGGGGGCGCCTGGGTGGCGCAGTCGGTTAAGCGTCCGACTTCAGCCAGGTCACGATCTTGCGGTCTGTGAGTTCGAGCCCCGCGTGGGGCTCTGGGCTGATGGCTCGGAGCCTGGAGCCTGTTTCCGATTCTGTGTCTCCCTCTCTCTCTGCCCCTCCCCCGTTCATGCTCTGTCTCTCTCTGTCCCAAAAATAAATAAAAAAAACGTTGAAAAAAAAATTAAAAAAAAAAAATAAATAAAATGAATGAATGAATGAATGAATGAGGAAAGTCAGCATTATCTTAGGATCAGAATTCAACTTTGTGGCCTCCCACAGCTAGTTCAGTTTGGATACCCTGGATCAATCTTTCCTGTCATGTACTTAGGTCACATTTTCTGCCTTAACCAACTTCTTGAAATACTGTCTTTGGACCAGAAATCTATGTTTCCTGCCTGATCCATTCAGCCCTGTCTCATGTCAACTTCTTGCCTGATAGATAGAAGCTATGCATCCGAGCCATCTTGCACAGCTAGAGTTTTGGTTCTAGACCTTTCTTATGTTGAACTGCCTCACACTTCATTCTCAGTCCTTCCAGAATAACTTTAAAAAAGAACAACAAGCGGGGCGCCTGAGTGACTCGGTCAGTTAAGTGACAGAATCTTGGCTT
This sequence comes from Herpailurus yagouaroundi, assembly GCF_014898765.1. Taxonomy (NCBI): domain Eukaryota; kingdom Metazoa; phylum Chordata; class Mammalia; order Carnivora; family Felidae; genus Herpailurus; species Herpailurus yagouaroundi. The sequence continues at coordinate 8,683,141 of NW_024412470.1, forward strand.
TGGCTCAGGTCATGATCTCACAGTTCATGAGTTCGAGCCCCGTGTTGCAGAGCCTGCTTGGGATTCTCTCTCTCTCTCTCTCTCTCTCTCTCTCTCTCTCTCTGCATCTCCTTGGCTTGCTCTCTCTCTTTCTCTCTCTCTCAAAATAAATAAATATACAAACAAATAAATAAGTAAACAAATATGATCCCCCCCCCTTGGCTTTCTGTCTAAATGAAGAAATGAACTGAAATAGGATAAAATAAAATATAACAACAAGCAAAAGCAAGACTCACATTGCCATCCCGTGATAAGATACCTTTACTAGAGTTCTTATTTATTATTAACCTTTTTTCCTTAGGCATTTCAACTTCTTCACCTCATATCCTATTACCTCCTATTATTGTAATTGTCCACCGAATAAATAAAGCAAATCACAGGATTGTCCCAACACAAACACGATGAATATGTGCTGCAGACAAATGCAAGCTGCAACCGCGCAGCTGCAAGTGACACAGAACAACGTGGGCTGGGGAGATGCCAGGGAGACCCAGTTTTCGGAAATGACTGACAAAACCACAAATGATCATTGCAGGGTAATCATGGCTCAGGGGCTGCGCCACACGATTGTTGGTGTGGCTCCCTCTGAAGACGTGATTATAGCACAGCGAAGGCCATGCAGCTGGTCTCACAATAGAGTGGAATTCTTTGCAGAAAATGGGGGAACCACTGCCAGCTTTTAGGTCCAAGGTAAATGAGAACAGAAAGAAGAGATTTATTTTCTGTTTAGACTCTCGTGTAAGCAGACTAACCACATTTCTATTGCTTAGGCTGAGAATTCCACACGTTGGATGAAAGTTCGGGTCCCTGGTTCCCATGTGTCCTCCAATTCAAACACATCTTCTGGGGGAAATGGGGTGGCCCCCACGGAGAAGTCTGAAGTAAGAATTGCCAGGAGCAGTGCACCTGACCCTCCATCAAACCTTAGCAGCTCCCGCTGGAGCTAGGATTTACTCTGGAATCTGACTCTGGTGTGTGAATACACTGGGGCTAATATACAAAAGGCAGTGGAGGAGGGGTGACTGGACTTGGGAAGAGTTAAACTGCCTTGTAAATGTTCTTCACCACTTCAGCCTTTTGACATTGGTTCTTTATTTTGGGGTCCACTAGTTTTGAGACCAGTCTTCCTCAGAGTGTGGTGCTTGGCTGAATTACATCAGAAATATCCATTATTGCTAGGATGTTTAGATTCCGCTTCCTTGTAGACCCTCTGAACCTGGATTTCAGGTTGGAGGGCACGTGTATTCTGCATTTCAACAAATACTGCAAAGTATTTCAAGTATTGCAAGTATTTCAAGGGCACATTAAAGTCTGAGAAGCCTTACTGAATGAGGTCCATGGGTGGTTTTCAAGGGTCCCTCAAAGCCCCCAAATTTCAGGTAAAATTGTATGCAGTTTTCAAAGAGTAGGGCCATAGCTCTCGTGAGATTTAAAGGTTTTTGTGGCCCCCAAATGTTTTAAACCCTCAGATTATACCATCTTCTGAAGGATAATCTGGTTTGGTTGACTCATATACGTGCTAACTGTACCCTTTCCCTGTAGTACTAAAATATAACTATAAAGCAAATTTCTGACAATCCAGGTCTAAACTTGTTGCCATGTATGAAAGCCACAGGGAAAACTCTTCACTCTTAACCTTCATCATTTCCTTCCCTCACCTCCCTGCTTTTGCCTTCCTGTAGTTGGATAAGTAGATGTTACCAAGCGCAACTCCCTCCTAAGTCTGAACTCTCCTGACAAGAGTAGACAGTGTATAAGAATCCTCAGAATCTCATCTAGATGCGCCTGGAATAAGTTTTGCCGCCAAAAGACCTATAATCTTGAGAATCGGATTTGAGCCATGTAAACCTCTGTAAAATCAGAGTTACATCTTCTACTTATCTTTTTTTCCTTCTCCTATACGGGCATTTTACTATACAACAAATACAATTCTTTTTTAAAAAAATTATTTATTTTGAGAGAGAGAGAAGGGGGGGGCAGAGAGAGAGGGAGAGAGAAAATCTCCACCCTGTCAGCATAGAGCCCGATGTGGGGCTCGATCTCATGAACTGCAAGATCATGACCTGAGCTGAAATCAAGAGTTGGGTGTTCAACTGACTGGGCCACCCAGGTACTCCACAAATATAATTCTTATACCACAAAATCAGCTAGCAATAAATGTTCACTTGTTTTATTTTCTTTAAATTCGATCTGTGCTCTAAGCTCCCAGCCCTCTGAGACAGAAAGAAATCAAATTTAGCCATTTCTGCATTCTTTCAAATATCTAAGACTGTGCAAAGGTCCTGGGATGTCTTACCCAGAATAGTACATCAGTCAAGCGAATTGACTCCTCCAATTAGGCAAACAAGTTAGCATGAAGATATCCACTGGCCCAGGCTGTATGGTCATATCAAGTTCAGTATTTGAGTCACTTCCAAGCCGGGTTTGGGGACAGGACACTTTTCTGAAGCTGAGAACCCTGGTGTTGTAGATTCATCTTCTCCATAAGAATCATGTAAAACCTAAAGGTACTGTCACCTCCTTATGGTACCTCAAAGGACACAGATAAAGTTTATTATGATTTTTATAACTCCAGATCTCTATTTGTCCCCTCTCTGGGTCTGAGAATTTCACTTTTCCTTCTCATTCCATTACTCCTTACCTTTGTCTGAATGTTTGTGTCTCCTCAACATTCATATGCTAAAATCTTGACCCTGAAGGGGATGGGATTGAGAAAGGAGCCTTCATAATTGGGGATAGTGCCAAGGAAGTGGGAAAGCTCACTTGTCCCTTCTGCCAGGCGAGGACACAGCAAAGAGATGGTCATCTAGGAAGTAGGAATGGGTCCTTACCAGTATAAACCTGCTGGCACCTTGGTTGTGGACTTCACAGATGCCAGAAACCTGAAAAATGAATTTCTGTTGTTTATAAGCCACCTCCCACCCAGTCTGTGGTGTTCTGTTCTAAGGACTAAGACACTCCTCGTCCTTATCTTCCTGTCCCTCATTCCCACTTCAGATTCTTGTATATCCCTCTAAGGGGTCAAATTAAAAACAAAGCAAAATGAGAAGAGTGATTATTACAGGCAACTTCTACTCTTGACTTGCCATATAAATGTCCCTAAAGAAAAGAAAATAGAAAACCTGAAAACCTTCTAGAACTAGGGGAAAGAGAAAATAGAGGAAATAAAACATAAACTAAATATATATATATATATATATATATATATATATATATATATATATATTCCTCTAATTCTATCTCATTCTCTGGGACCTGTTCTACTAGAGTCTGCTCTCATCTCCAATTTATTAATGAGGACCTAGTCTTCTGTCTTTTCTTTCAACTTTATTTAGTCTGGAGACTAAAACGAACTTGAATCTCATAATTACGATTGCCATGCATGAACCCATCACTCAGAGCGTGATCCTGCCCTCCAAGTTTTGAGTACAGCCAGCAACCTGAAGTTTACATACTCTTCGTTGGGAAACATTTCTGTACGATGTCTTATGTTTCAACACATCTTGTAAGAAGAGATACTTACTCTCTTCATTCTGGACTACCATTTCGAGGATGTGTGTATGGAGAACAGTCTTGAAAGACCAAGATAGTATCTTTCTCTGGATTAAATAACAGGCTTACCTATTATACAGCATAATACAGATAATGTCTCCTTCTGCAATAAAGGGCAAGTTTCTTCACAACTTTGTAAGATAGAGATAGTGCCTTCTTCTGGAGCAATGGGTAGGCATGCGTGGGTCCCTAAGCTCAGAATTCCTCTCCTGTTACACAACCCCCTGCATATACAAGTAACACTTGTTCCTCCTTGCATTTCTTTGAATTGAGCATTGGGGAACTCAGCACAAATGCTTCCACTCTAGCTATTATCTCAGTGAGCAATTAAGCCTTTTATCTCTGACCCAAGAGTCTTGTGTCTTTTGCAAGCAACCCTGAAACTGTGATTGGCTAATTTATTGGCAAGTAGGGTATAATCTTAGGTCCTGTACAATATTTGGCACTCCTGTGCCATGCCTGCTGGATGGGACCCCAGCCTTCAATCCAAGAGCAATGTTTATCCCCCCCAAAAGTCTAACTTTGCCATTCCTTACACACTCAGTGTGGGATCTGCCAACAGATTCTTTAAGGGTCAAGATCAGGCTTCCACAGATCCATATCCCAAACCTCGGTGCTATCTGTTCCCCAGTTCTTCTTGTCTTTTCAAAACCTTCATGCTGAGGTTCCAGAATATAGATATCTCACTCAGCTTGCAGTTTGAAAAGAAGTCTCAATTAACATTAACATTATAAATAGTAATTAATTATATATATATATATATTTTTTTTCAGTGTATCTACCAAGTGTCATAGAGGTACAGGCTTTATTATAAATTAAATATCTATTTCCTTCATATTTACGGAGCAGGTAATTGTGCATTATGATGGAGAGGCTAGAGGGGCACTTTTTTTAAACCTCAAGTTCTACTCTCTCCCCCTTCCATTTTTTCTGTTTACCTCCAGGTTCTCCTCCTCCTGTCTTCATGTTTTATGACCTGAATGGGTCATTGATCATAATAGCTCTCTTTCTGCTCATGCACAAAACTCTAACTACCCTATGAAAGGAGCCATAACTATATTCTATGGCTCAGGGCCTTTCCCAGCCTGTAGCTTTCTTCCTTCTTCCCAGCTGAAACACTGTAGCTGACGTATGGCTTACAGGCTTTTATTCCTCAGTCTCTTGGGTGCACACACACACACACACACACACACACACACACACACATATACAAATATGCACACATATATATTACATACCAAAGAGCACATTAATATGCATATATATTTTAAATAATAATAAGATCTGTGTATCCCAAACCCAGCTTTAAAATAAAATATTATCAATGAGTTTAAAATTTCCTGTATGAGTCTTTCCAATGTCACCCTGCCCTATAGTTAATTGGTACTTGAAATCACTGTCTGATTGCTGTTTTTACTTATAGTTTTGCTTCATTTATCTATCTATCTATCTTTCTACACTTTATGTGGTTTTACCTTTCATGGTTTTTGACTTTATACAAATGGAATCATATGTATTATCCTATGACTTTTTTCCTACAATGTTTATGGTAATTATGATTTCTGTTGTTGCATATGTAAACATATTTTATTCATTCTTACTTAATACTTAGATTCTTGTTCTCTCTCTAGCACGTTTGGACCATTGACTCTATTGCTTTTTCTACCTGGCGTTGGTCCCAGATAGTGATCCACAATCACCCTCAACATTATACTCTGTAGATCTGGGGCTAGTCCTGTCTTCCTCGTATTTAGCCCAGATATCCAGGATATTCTACCCAACCTTAAGTCCTACATCCAAAACTCATATCTTTCTGTGATGGCCATGAAAGATCTTGGTATCTATTAGCTCGATGAGATCATGGCTGCTTTCTGTAGCATCTACACATCATGATAGAGTGTACATAAGCTGCTTATGGTTCCAATTCATTCTCCGTCTCTCCAATAGTAGAATGTATAAGTCACAGAGAGCTTAACCCCACAGCACAGTAAAACCATCCATCAAGATTTAGCTCAGCTCAGCCCAGCACCTTAGTCTAAGTGAGGCCAAAAACCAGGTAACAGAGTCAACATGCAAAATAGAAAACTGGCTCAATGAGCTAAAAACAAAACAAAACAAAAAACAAAAACAAAAACAAAAAAAACAGCCTATGAAACTTATTTCAAAGATCTAAAATGCGCCCTAATATTTCATTTGGTTGGGGGGTTGGGGATATTTTAAGGATCTCTCACCTGAAAAGACTTTTTTCCCTTCCAGTCTCTGTATGATTCTTGCCAACCTCCCCTTCCTCTCTTCACCTATCCTTCCTTCTCATATGCCATGTGCACAAAGCAGTCAGGTTACTTAGTGTGAGCCCACTAGAGCCACAGACATAAACCAAAGTAAGTGCTCTCAGCCTATGTTTTCTCTACTTTTTCTGTTGAATTTTACAGGATTTGGTCTAGACAGATTTGCATTGGTCTTTCATGCAGGGAAGTGTTGGTCCATTTAGGCTAAGAAACTGATAGAATGGAGAGGCTTGGGAATGTTGAGGGGAAGGGACTGGCATTGGTGAATTGGGTAAGGACAATGCCAACAGAATTTTGGCAGTTTTGCTGAATTTTGAAAACATATGCAAGCTTAGATTAAAATACTCTTCAAACTAGCAAACGCTGGGGCCAGCTTGTCTCTGCTAGAATGTTCAGGCTGGCTGGCACTTCTGACTCTGAATTCCTATTTAAGTGTCAAGTCTGACCTTTACTCAGTTTAATTCAATTCAGTTTAATTCTGTGAAATTTATTGAAGACAACTTTTGCCAGGCTGTTGCACACAAAGATCCTACAGAACGTATCATTTAGTATTAAGATTATTGTTGAACATTAAGAAAAAATTCCAAAGTAAAAAAACAATGGGTCCTCTGGGCTTCTGCCTAGTATACAGTTTTTTCATCTGACTTTTGAGTTGATGTACAGCAGTAATGATAGGGTCAGAGGGAAGGAATGAAGAAGAAAGGCAGGAGAAAGAATAGGGAAAGAAAGAAAGGAGGAAGAGAGGGAAAAGTGAGAGTTGCAGGTGGTTCAGGAATCACACGGATGATTATTATGAGCCCATCTTTTAACAAGAGTCAGCATGATGCAGTGTAGGCTCAATGAGTAGGAGTTCAAAGATCCTTCTTAACTTGGGTGAGCAATTTCGCTTCCCTGAATTTCGGTTTTCTTAACAGTAAAATGACATGATGTAATCTCACATTTCAACATTTTTCTGAGGATCGCTAAGAAGAATTTTTTAAAAGTCCTTCACCTACCCAAAATTTAGACTTGAAACTAACTTAGAGTCATGTCCAAATGCCTTTTTATTTTAATAATCCTCTTCTCCAGGGGCCCTTCCTCAACGAGCTTCCTGAGAGCTGGAGAAACAAAAGTATCTTTTCACAACGGACCGAGACAAGAGTTAGAACTATATTGCATCGCTTCCGAGTCCACATAGTCCGAGCTCATGGTGGTACTTACTTGGTTTGCTGAACTTTGGCAAAGTGAAAAGGACAAGATCAGGAAAAAAAAACAAAAAAACAAGGTAAATCTCATCATCACGTGAAGTATCTTTGTGAGACTGTCGTTCTGTGAACTTGTTGTGCCTTCACATCTATTGACAATTAATTTAGGGGAGCTAGCTCTATCCTAACCAAATTATTCATATACCACCTGCGGGCAGCACCACCATGTATGTGTCTTTCCATCCCCGTACTGCACAAAGGCGCCAGACAGGCTAGTGTTGGCCCTACCTGAAGACCTGATCTGTCCCTAATCAACGAGAAATCTTGACCCCCTTAAAGCTGTTTGGAGACTGAAGATTATACATCTTTGCTCTATCAAGGCTCCACTTGAGATGGCACTGGTCCTAGGCAGCACTAGGCAGAAGTAAAGAAGTTTGTCTGGCAGCCCCTCACCATCTCAGAGGGGCTCGACAGGCTGTATATATACATCTTCCCATTCCTAACAGGTCTTCCCCCAGCCAGCCATCACAATCTGGTCTCCAAGGGATGCTGCTCTTCTAATAGCATATTCCAAAGGCTGACAAGCTTTCAAACTCCCAAAAGAAGTCTCTCAGTGGGGAAATTCAACCATTATGAAAAGTTTTATTTCTCTTTTTGGTTTGTTTGTTTCTTTAGGAGTGAGAGGAGGTCTAGAGAAAATATTTCTGTGACGTTCCTACATTAAAAAGCTGCTTACATCATTTTTTTTTCTTTAAAATTCCCCAAAGTAGAGCTATATCCTTGTTCCAATCAGATCTGGGGTGATAATTTTACTGACAATAGAATACAACTTGATTTTAACTTTTAGCGCCGCCTTCTAACATGAGTGAATGAGTGTGTATTAGAACCCGGATCTGTGTTCAAATCCTGACTCTGCCACTCACTAGCTATATCACTTTGGGCGAGTTCTCTAAACATTCATATCTTTGAGACTCAGTATTGCACAGTGATTGAGAGCATGGGCTCAAAAATTGGAAACTTTAAAGTCAATCACACCTGTATTCGAGTCCTAGATTCAGCTCTTTGTAGCGCTCTGCAAGATGCTTAAACTCTCAGAGACTCAGTTTCCTCATATATAGCGTGAGGTCAGTAATGTCATAGGCCATTGGGTCATTGTGTGGATATTTCAGGATGGGTTCTTTCATGATAACAAAATCTTGACCCACTGATTTGTGGACACACACAAAAAGAATGCTTTAGGTTGACATAACTGTTGTTAAATATATATTTAATATATATCATATATATTAATATATAAATAAGATAATATAACAATATATAATTACATATAATATATTTAATATGTATTTTTATGGAGAGAGACGTCAGGGTTATTTCAAAGTTCTGTGTCTACAACTTCCCAGTATCCAAGCTATTAGGATACATGCAAAATTCTTACTCAACATCTCAAGTTGCTAGCTAAGCACTTTATGAATTCTCCAGGAGCTTCTGCATACCACATTTTGTTAAGAGATGTAGTTAAGATTTGACTTAATCAATTGCTCCAGTAATCTGGTTCCCCCTCACCTGCCAACTGAACATAGAGATTACTGTAGAAATGTCACTGGTGAATTCTAACACATAAAAATGAAATTTCCAGGCCAGTTGTTTGATAACTAAAAATACCCAAATTATGATGAGGTGGGAACATAGGTGAGATCCAGGACCCTGCTGAAAATATAAAGAAAATGAAAATGCAAGCTTCAATTATTAACTAAACTGAAAAAGGTCAAGTTCCAGTGTCAGATGTTGGAGGTCAAGTGAAAACTCTCAAATGGGAAAGTACTAAATCTATTCCCCACCTAAAAACACAAAACTTATCCCTATAAACCAAGAAACAAAAGACTGTGGAATAAGATATGATCACTTCCAATTGGTATCAGTAACATCACAGTCATTGGAGTAATTTATTCATTGGAGGAATTTATTAGCTGCTTCAATCAGTATTGGCTTTGAAATTTTTATATACGAGAAACTTATGAGTGGGAAGTGGATAAGAGAAAGACATTTGCAACATGTCTTATAAGACTGAGGAAGATTATGGGAAGCAATACCTTTCCTAAGATTTCTCACTATCACCCCTGGTTCACTCATGCTGTCCTCTAGTTGAAAGCCACCATCAATGTGATCTTCCAGTGTGAAGGCCAGCAAGGAAGATTCCTCTGGATAGGACACTAGATCCCGCCCATACGGGAAACATTTTTATTTATCATTCCTACAGTGTACTTAATACATAAGAACCATAGTTTATTTCAGCAATATTTATGAAGCATCTACTTTGTGTCAGGCACATTCTAGAAGCTGATGCTACAAAGATAAATCAAATATGGCTTCTATCCTTAGGTTGCATGTAGCTTAGTGAGACAGTCATGTAAGCAGGTATTCTCCTATAATTGAGTAAAGGCAGTAACAGAGTTACCTACATTGCCACTGAATGGAAAATTGAGTGTCAATTGAAAGAAAAAATAAAGAAAAATCTAATTTTAAAGAGCATATATGTAAATACCTTTTTACATGTAAATAGTACCTTTTTTCCAAAATAAAAAGATGCTTCCCAACAATTACTCACTACATAGTACTAATTTAATATTACAAACCTTACAGGTATGTTAAACTTACTGAGAAAAAATTTCTTTCAGGGGCGTCTGGGTGGCTCAGTCAGTTAAGGGTAGGATTTTTGGTTTCAGCTCAGGTCATGATCCCACAGTTCTTGAGATCGAGCCCCATGTCAAGCTCTGCACTGATAGTGCAGAGCCTGCTTGGTATTCTCTGTCTCCCTCTCTCTATGCCCCTCCCCTGCTCACATGCTCTCTCTCTCTCTCTCAAAATAAATACATAAACTTGAAAATATTAGAAAGAAGGAAGGAAAGAAAGAAAGAAAGAAAGAAAGAAAGAAAGAAAGAAAGAAAGAGAGAGAGAGAAATTTCCTTCAGATAATAAAACAAAGGAAGTGGGTTCTCATTTAATTCTTGTCATTCATCTTTTCTGTTGTTTATTATTTAACATCCATTATGTGTGAAGCACTGGACTAGGCCTCTTGATTGTTTTACATTTGATACTGGAAACGTCATTTAAAGGCAATCAGAATCTTCACATCTGTAATTTGAGCATTATAATGTTTTTCATCTAAGTTGTTAGGAAGACTAAGGGTCATAGAGTACATGTAGGAAATCTACATAGTTATATGACTGCAACTTGGAAAATTATATATACAAGAACAAAATGCCCAGAAATCCTCTGATTTTCCTTGATTAATGAGCCTTTCATCTACTCATTGTTACTTTAAAGCTCCCTGACATTGAGTCTCAATTATTTATTCCAGACTTGAAATAAAGCCACACGAGGAACTTCCAGCTTCTACTCAGAATGTGGAAAAAGGTCATGAACGTTGCTTCCATCTCAACAACAAGAAACACAAGATGATGTACAAAATCCCAGCTTCCCATGAATCCGTTGGAAAGCTGAGATCACAGGACAATGAACTTGCTTGACATTGAAGGAAAGGTAGATACCTCCAAGGAAAATCAGGACCTCAGTTCTTGCTTCTCACTAGCAGAGCACAGGCAAAAGACACCTTAGACACCACACGAGTTGCTCAGAAGAAATCAACTTAAAATTTAACCATCTGCTAACAGTCAGATATAGGCTGAAGTAAGGGTGTAAAATTCCTGGCTACTACAACACCAGGCTCTTCTCCGTGAATCTCACCCAGTGCTCACAAGACAGATTGGGGCAAGCAAAACCATATAATTTGCCATATAATGCCAACCGATTTCAATTCAATTCAACAACCACACATTGAGTACCTGCTGTGATGCAACTGAACATAGGCCTTGTCTTTGAAGAATGGAGGTGTGATGCATGATTACTTCTTAGCTGGTGGAATCTTTTGTTTTTACCTTTGAATACATGCAGAATTTAATCTTTTCTCTCTTTTTAACTCACTCCTTTATTAGTAGTGGTAGTAGTAGTAGTAGTTAACATTTATAAAATCCTAGTAAGAGCAAACCCTTACTATGTTATTGGAATATGTTAACTATTTTACGGGAACTATTTTGCTAATCGTTACCACAACCCTATGAAGCACTATTATTATTGTGCCCATATTGTAAATAAGGAAGGAGATTTTTAGATTTCTTTTTTTTTCTGTTTTACAATTTATAAAACATCAGGAAGAAAGAGGTTTTTTAAAGTTAAGCAAATTGCTACAGATCACACAGCTATAAATGGTGGAATAAAGGTATAAACCCCAATCTGTCTGCTCCCAGAGGTCTTAAGTCTTAATAACTATGCTATAGTATTCTGCTTTATCCTACTAGTCTATAAATGCCTTAAATATGAAAATTATATCTAATTATTTTAAATCGTCTATAGCACTTAGGAGTCTCTTACCAATGGTAAGTGCTCAATATCTATTATGGATGAATACTGAGTAATATGTGATCTAATTAGGTAGAATTTCATGGAAATGGTAACAATCTAAAAGAAATTTGATTGATTTTCAGAAGACATGGAATGAGAAAGGATTCAGGAAAGCCACTAAAGAGAAAAGAAATGGGAAACAAGATTTCCAGAACAGTGGTGTTATTTAAGAAAACCTCTCCCGGGGCGCCTGGGTGGCGCAGTCGGTTAAGCGTCCGACTTCAGCCAGGTCACGATCTCGCGGTCCGGGAGTTCGAGCCCCGCGTCGGGCTCTGGGCTGATGGCTCAGAGCCTGGAGCCTGTTTCCGATTCTGTGTCTCCCTCTCTCTCTGCCCCTCCCCCGTTCATGCTCTGTCTCTCTCTGTCGCAAAAATAAATAAACGTTGAAAAAAAAAAAATTAAAAAAAAAAAAAAAAAGAAAACCTCTCCCTAAAGAAGAATCTACTAAACTGGTCAAAATTAGCAAAGACAATCAATCAAAACAGAATGATCTCTGAGGATTGAACAAAGGGTTTACCACAAATTGAGAAGCACTTAAAAAACAATCTATGGGAACATGGTAAGAACAGTGGAAGCTGATAGCATTTCAGCCAGGCCGTGCTGAAGAACGGATTGAGGACGTTTAGCAGCTGAGTGGCATTTCCCATCTCCCTCGGCTGTCTGGGTTAGAAAAGTTAATCTGGATGCCTTTGGCAGCCAGTGATCAGTAGATCCCATTTTCTATAGTTCTGTGCTGTAGACGGTCTATATCAAGAAGCCAAAGAACAAACGAGTTGCAGTCCTTTTCCCACCCAAACTCATATTACTGTGCGTGTAGGATCCCAGCATGGCTAGCTCTAAAGAGAGATGTCCCCCTTGGCCGCACATCTCTGTGTTGTCAAAGAGCTGTTCCAGCGGCTCCCATTTCTCTGATTGTCCTGGGGTGGAAAACCTATTGGTTAGATCTGGCAGCTCATGGACGTCAGCAAATTCTATCTTATGGCTCTAGGCTGTGGAAAACTCTTACTAGGAAGTGTCTGCAGTATGGTGGCTGCCCTAATAACCCCAAATACACACACATATACACACACACACACCTCCTAGTACACGGAGGGTCCAAGTGGGGCAGTCAGTAGGGTTCCCCAACTCTGCCCATATCCTTCTCCTTGACACAGAGGTGGTACTCCTGGGAATGTCAGAACAAGCCCCAAATTCTGCCTCTGCCTTTGGACCAGGCTTCAGTTGGATCTGGCTAAACAACAACAACAAAATTATGCTCTAGGGCCTTGTTGAAAACAACAGAGCTATCAATTAGCAATTAATGGAGACTAACAACTGAGGGCGAATGAGTTAGGAGAATAACCACATTTTCACAGGGATATAAGAGAAAGAAAGACGGTCAAAGATAGCACAGCTAAAACCACAGTCATTGCTGGTGGTCAGGAGCATTTGGTGGATAACCGAGGCTGCAAATTCTAAGGGCAAGCATCAGAGGCTGCAAATTACAGGGGAAATAGAAGGCACTAAATAGTCTAGCAGAGTCACTAAAAAAAGAAAAATAAGCAAACAAGCACAAAACAACAACAACGCCTCTACTTGTATTGTTGGGCTTATAACATATAGGAACGTAATCTATTTAGCAAAAACAGCACAAAGGAGATAGGTGGGAAAAAAAATTGTGCTGAAGTAAGAAAATGACAGTCACTCAAATTCGTTAGGAGGTAAGTAAAAAAATGAAGTAAGAAATGAAGGGGTAAGAAGAAATGGTAAATATGAAGGTTAATACAACACCCTATAAATATGTGCTTTCTTGCATTTCTACTCTCAGCTTCTTCAAATGAAAATAAAATACATACAGTGATAGTCACAACACTGTATAATTGGGTTTGTAACATATGTAGACAAAACATATGTAACAATAAGAGCATAAAAAAGGAGAGAATGGAGCTATATAAGAGTAAAGTTTCTATATCACACCAGAATTAAGTTAGTTAAATGTGAAGTAGATATTGTTAACTTAAGATGTATGTTATAAGCTGTGGAGCAACCATTTAAAATATTTAAATTTTTTTACATTATTAAAAGAATTCAAATGTTCACCTATGAATATATTACTTGATTAATGTCCAAAGTTTCACTAACTGAAGAGAGAGAGAGAGAGAGAGAGAGAGACAGAGAGACAGAGAGAAATACATGAGACATAAACCAAAGTGGTAGATATAAGTCTAACTATGCCAATATTAAAATTTGAACAATCCAATCAATAGGCAGATTATCATATTTGATGTAGAAAACAAGACTGAACATTAGGCTATTACAGGAGATACACTTTAGACTTGAAGATTGTTTCAAATTGTTTGAAAGCAAAAGCATAGGAAAAGATAGGACGCATATATAGCACCCTTAAGAGACCTGAGGTGGCAGGACTAATATTTCACAAAATAGGCTTTATGTTTTTTGCAAAGTAGAATTTTAAACAAGATACTACTAGAGATATCGATTATAAACATTTTATGATGAGAAAAGACTTAACCTATCAGGAAGTTATAAAAATTATAAACATATGTGCACCTGACAATAGAAATCCAAAATACAGGAAGCAAATACTGACAGAATTGAAAGGAGAAAAAGACAACTCAACAATAAAGTGGGGACATCAATACTTACTCTCAGTAGTGGAAAGAATAGTAAGCAGAAGATAAACAAGGAAATGGAAGACTTGAACAACGCTATAAACCGACTAGACTTAACAAACATCTATAGATCATTCTGACCAATAACTGTAGAATATATATTTTTCTGAAGTACACCTTGAGGATTCTCCATACCACAGCTGCTGCCATAAAACAACCTCCATGAATTTAAAACGATTTAAATCATACAAAGTTCTCTGATCACAATATAAAAATATTAGAAAACAATGCAGATGGACATTTGAGAAATTCAAAAATATGTGGAAAATAAACAGCATAGTCCTAAATAACCAAAGGATCAAAAAAGAAATCACAAAGGAAATTAGAAAATACCTTGAGATAAATGAACATGAAAATACAGCATATTGAAATTTATGAGTGGCAGCTAAAGCAGTGCTTAGAGGGAAATTTATAGCTATAATATCTAATAACAATAATAAATATTTCTAATTAATAACCTAGCTTTCTATCTTAAGAAAGCAGAAAAAAGAAACCAGTTAAACCCAACACTTTCATAAGGAAGGAAATAAAGGACAGAGTAGAAATAAATGAAGCAGAAAACATAAAAACTAGATAAAATCACTTATAGCAATAGTCGGTCTTTGAAAAGACTAAAATATTAAAAAGCCTTTAGTTACCCTTCCCAAGAAAAAGAATATATTCAAATTACTAAAATCAGTAATGAGAGAAGGGACATTACTACCACAATTAACAATCTGCCAACAAATAAGTTAACTTTACATGAAATGGACAAATTCTTAGAAAGACACAAACAACCAAAGCTGACTCAAGATTGGAAAGTCTGAATGTATCTATAACAAATAGAGTTTCAAGACGTAATTTTTAAAAAGCCTCATGAATGGGGCGCCTGGGTGGCGCAGTCGGTTAATCGTCCGACTTCAGCCAGGTCACGATCTCGCGGTCCGTGAGTTCGAGCCCCGCGTCAGGCTCTGGGCTGATGGCTCAGAGCCTGGAGCCTGTTTCCGATTCTGTGTCTCCCTCTCTCTCTGCCCCTCCCCCATTCATGCTCTGTCTCTCTCTGTCCCAAAAATAAATAAAAAACGTTGAAAAAAATTTTTTAAAAAATAAAAATAAAAAAAAGCCTCATGAAGAAAATCTTAGGGCCAACCTCAATCAGGCAACCCATTAAAAAAAAAAAAAAAAAGATTATATATAATGACCAAACAGGATCTATCCCAGGGATATAAGATTGGTTTAATATCTGAAAATCAACTAACTTAATGCACCTT
>NW_024412470.1:8703586-8832078 GCF_014898765.1 Herpailurus yagouaroundi
AAAAAAAAAAAAACCGAAAAAGTTCTATCCTAATCCCTTTCCACTAAGCTTACTGTTAGTGATATTTGAGAGAGAAAAAGTTTTCAGGTATGAAAGAAATGAGCAAGAATGTTTACTATAAAAAATATAGAAATTTTCTGTGGGATCAGCAGAAGCTTGTCTTCTTATAGATTGTCAGCAAGGGGTTGGAAAGTCTTCCCAGCCCACTTCGCCTTAGAGGGTCTTGACCTTAGACCTTAGAGGGAAATGAGAAAGTCAGCACATGCATCATTTTATAGGAAGTGAGACTCCCCTATCAGTAGCTTTCCAGGTGAAAGCGAAGAAACGCTCTCAAACTACCTGTGAAAAAGATGACTAAACATCGGAGAGCTCCTGTAGGGGTTGCTCTATTGAGAGTCGTTATTCACAGGGATTGGTTGGACATGAAAACAAAACTCCATCAGGCATTGTAGGTGATTCCCAAAATATGTGAAAATATGTCTTCTGTGAGATTCCAACCTAGCTGAAAAGATAGAACAGTTCCTCAATAGTATAAGAAGAGTGGAAGCTTTTGACAAAGGCCAAATGAGCAAGGAAAGATTAAAAGGGACTGTGTTGGGTAGGGGGATTGATTACTTAAGATGAGGGAAGAGAACACTTTCTACCAAAAGATAGGAACGGAGAGTCAAAATAAATCATCCATCAACCTAATAGCTACCTGGCCTACTAATCTTATGGTTCTCCAGGTAGAGAGGAGAATTTCACATGTGACATGGAATCTCGTGTAGTTTTAGTGTCTTCACATTTTCATTTTCCAGGATACCTCTATGTCCCCTATATTTTGGCCACATCAGGCTACTCACAGAGCAGCCCGTCAACACTACACGCACTCGGTTCCTTGATTCTTTACCTTTTTTCAGCCTGGACTGTCCTCCTCTTCCTCCAAATATAGATCTAGCAAAACCTTTCTTCTCCATGAATCCTCTCTGATCCATCAGTAGGAATTAGCTGCCTTTTATCTTCAATGCAACCACATGTTCCTTGTGCTTTGTTTAGTATTTCCTATGTCCTACTTTATTTTATATCATACTAAATGGTCATACTAAATCACGATTTAAACGATATATCATATTAAACGATGCTTTATATCACACTAAAATTGATAAACTGCACACCTGTTTCCTCCATTAGATGGTTAAGTCCTTGAGCAGAGCTGTATCACTCATTCACTTTTGTAATTTCATGGTTCCTGGTATAGTTCTTTGCAGACAAAAGGTGCTCAGTTTGTGCTTGTTGAATAGAGAATAGCCAACCCTGCAACCCGACACCAAGCTCCCTTCACCAATCTCCACATAAGTACTATAAGTATTTGTGGGGTGCAGCTTTCCTATCTGTTCATGTGGAATCAACTATTACTTAGAGTGTAGTCCCGGAGCCCAGAATGCTAGTGTTCAAAGCATCAGTAGCTGTGTAATCTTAGATAAGCTAATTAACATCTCTATGCTTCAGTTTCTTCATCTGCAAAGAGGTAAAAATAACACTTATGTCACTATATTGCCAGGCTTAAAATCTTAATCTACATAAAGCCTTAGAATGCAGTGTCTGTCACATAAAACCGTGATAAATACCAGTTATTTCTTTGTAAGCCTAATTATCTAATTCTAATTTTACCTTGGTTGGTAAAATTATTGTATTGACCTGTAGATATTGTAGCAGGCACCATTGTTTGCCTACTTAGTCCCCTCTCATTCTTTCCTGTTATTGGGATGTCCATCCACCTCTATGAACACACATGCTCAGACAAAGTGAACTGATCAGTTCAGGGGTAAATCCTGAATAATCTAACCTAAACGTGGTAATTCCCTTCTCCATAATTTAAAAGTGGGCCTGCAATGAGACAACAGGAGAGATACTCTGAGAAACTTCTCAATTAGTTTTCTTTCTTCTTTCCTTCCTTCCTCCCTCCCTCCCTCCCTCCCTCCCTCCCTTCCTTCCTTCCTCCCTCCTCTCCTTCTTCCTTCCTTCCTTCCTTCTAACTGAAGCAACATCCTTCCTTCCTTCCTATCATCTTTCTTTCCTCCTTTCCTTCTAACATCCAGAAAACAATGTTCTTCTGCTGTTAAATGTGACCCCCAGGTCTACAGCAGCCATTTTATGACTGTGAGTCTCATTGCTACACTAATGATAGACACATTAATGATGGCGAAGCAGATAGAAGAGCTTGGATTCAAACTGATATCGTTGATTCCATTTACTTTCCAAACTTTTATAAGTATAAGAAACATCGATGGTGCAATTTCTTAAAAGTATAAATTCTCAGGTCCTAACCCAAGCCCCGGAATCAGAACATCCAAGAGAAAGGGGTGGAAAACTGATTTTTAATTGGTGAATCTTATTATCAGAAAAACTCGGAAATGCTAATTTAATCTATTTTTATCTTGGCTCTCTATTATTTCACCTGAACTATCCTCCCTGATATAATAATTTCCTTTAGCATACCGAGTATTGTAGAATTTCGGTGAGAATCTCTCCTTGAAGTTGGAAATGACTTAAATACTCTGTCACATTCAGTTACAGGAACTGGGGTAAGGTGTCTTCTTCTGGCCTCTTCCCAAGCTCCCCAACTCCTCCAGTACACGGTTGCCTTCAGGGCGCAGAGGCATCAAGGAATTTTTAAAGCAACCTTGAAGTCAAATCAATAAGACACTACGTTGTGCTAATAGACACTCATGCAAAGCAAATTATAAAGAGGAATAAGGTTTAACCAAACCACACCTCAATTAGGCTCCTAATGGCGCCCAGCTAGCTATCCTGTCTGGATTCAACTTGCTTTCATTTTAGGATTTAAGATTTCTGACCCTGCTAGACTCACCCTTGGTACCTATTACGGGCTGCGTTGTGTGACCTCCCAAAGTTTATATGTTGAAGCCCTAACCCCTACTACCTCGGGATGTGGCTGAATTTGAAGCTACGGTATTTAAATAGGTGATTAAATTAAAGCGAGGTCATACGCGTGGTCCCTAATCCAATATGACTGGTGCCCTTATGAGAAGAGATTACAACAGACACACACAAAGACGATGTGAAATCACAGGAGAGGATAACCATCTACAAGCCAAGGAAAGAGGCTTTCGGAAGAAAACGGCCCTGCCACTGCTATGGTTCTGGACTTGTAGTCTCCTGGTCTGTTAAAACATAATAAATTTTGGGGCCCCTGGGTGGCGCAGTCGGTTAAGCGTCCGACTTCAACCAGGTCACGATCTCACGGCGGTCCGTGAGTTCGAGCCCCGTGTCGGGCTCTGGGCTGATGGCTCAGAGCCTGGAGCCTGTTTCCGATTCTGTGTCTCCCTCTCTCTCTGCCCCTCGCCCGTTCATGCTCTGTCTCTCTCTGTCCCAAAATTAAATAAATGTTGAAAAAAAAATTAAAAAAAAAACAAACATAATAAATTTCTATTGTTTAAGCCGGCCAGTCTGATGGCCACCCTAGCAAATGAAAGCAGTGCCTTTTACACAGACTGTTCTCAACGTACCTCACTGCTGCTCTGGTGTCACTTGAATCACGAACAAAGCCCACACCTTAACCCTCCAGTCTTGCTAACAACAGAGCCCACTTTAGGATTTTGTTTCTGTCCACACGAGTCATTTATGGGCGTAACATTGCGGTCAGAAGGAATACATTTCCTTTACTACAAAATAATACTTTGGTGTATTCGCTTTGCTACTCAACTTTAAACTCTTTGCTGGAAGAGATTAACCCTCTGTTTGTGTATATCCCATCAACATCCATTTTATAATGGTCCGTTTTCCCCTCCCCTGATGATGTCTCGAGGATAAAACTGCCTTGCTCATCTTTATTTTTCCAACACCTATCACAGGGACTTGCACATCACAGGCATGCCAAAAATGCCTGCTAAAGAATGAATAGTTAAAAAATGAACAAATTCGTGAATATATGAAGCACAAGTAACATCAGCTCAGAGAAACAGTACACTATTATGCCCCAACTGGGCACTTGATAAATATGCCAACTAGCTGACTAGCGAGCAGAGCAACTCTGTAAAGATAACAAATCACATCACTTTCCCTCAGCTAGATTGATTACACGTATTACCATGGCTATTTCTTTTCGGCAACATTTTTCATTATAGGGAATATTAATGAGTTAACAAGGACCCTATCTCTTGTTTATCTCCTTTCCCATTTTAACAAGTAATTCTGATGCTAATTGACAAATCTCTGGATTTATAATAATCTGGCCACTACGGAAACAGCAGTGTGGTGCAACTTTAACACAAAAAATTCCTTGCTCAGAAATAATTACTGGAATTCCTTGGTAAAATGTGAAAACATATCAATAACAATACTCCCTGTAGGCAGGAAGTTTTTCCAGGTTTTTCAGGTCACAATTTTTTCATCTATCAATTGATATCTATGTATGTAGCCTCTAAAATATACAACGTGCTAGGCCAGTCATCAGTGAGGACAGAAAACATCAAATTTTGCTCCCTGACTTCCAACTTGACTGTGTTGCACAGATATGTACAGATTAAAAGTTTAAATGACAGAGTAACAGGTATTGTGAGCATCCAATAACTTAATATGTAAGTTAGTATGCAAAAAACTTGATATAGATAATTTGTATCATGTAGAGCTTCCTGCAATATGTTTCATTTTAGAGAATATAGATGAAATGTGTGTGTGTGTGTGTGTGTGTGTGTGTGTGTGTGTGTGTATTTGAAAAATATTGCAGGAAACAAAGAATATCGGTCTAGAAAGATAAATACCAAACTGTAGTGGTGGTTATCTTTGGGTGGTAAGGTCCTGAATCATTTTGAAATGTCTGTTTTATACTTCACTATATTGTATGAATTTTTACCAGTGTACATATGATAGCTTTGTTTAATTAAAAAAATGAGGCTGTGAATTGTAACCACTAAATGAGGGAGGATATAAAGGGTAAATGCTAAGACTTCAAAGGAAGAGCATGTAAGTAGGGCTGGAATATCCAAGAACAGCATTGTGGAAGAGGCTGGATGTGAGCTAGGCTTTGGATGATGGCTAAGGCTGAATTAGGTGAAGATATGGAGTCTACTCATAGCTACGTTGAAACATGACCTCCAAGCTAATACAAAGTAACTCCACATACTGACTCACCACAAAAGTGAATCATAGGGCCCTCAAGAATTGTTGACATTAATTTCCCCAAACACATCTCATTTATCCACTGCTCTTTTTCTCTTGTTATCTGGCCTCAGAATCTCGGTCTTGACCCATGCTTGTAATTCTATGACTGGTCTTTGGATTCAACCTTCAAAGTGGTTTTTCTACCTTGATGTCTGTCTTTTCTCAAGGACATTGCCCTAGATACTCCCCTCTTACTTTTTCTTTCAACCCACATTAAGGAGCATGACCCACCAAACTCACCCCAGAGCTCCTCCCCCTGTCCTGGCACTAGCAAGCCCCACAGTGGGGACGGCCTAGTCCTCATCAACCCTACAGGAGACTGTGTTTCATTCCAGACATGGGAAATGGGATGGCAAAGTATGTATTATATACAAAGAGTGTTCAGAAGTCAACGTTCAGATTTCAGAGCAGGGTTTATCCAGGGAAATCAAGGAAGAAAAAAAAGAATAATGCTGCCAAAGACCTTAAAGGTACTGGTTTCCTATGATTATGACAAATTACCATAAACATGATGGCTTAAAATAACACAAACTGATTATCTTACTATTCTGTAGGTCAAAAGTTTGATACGGGTGGGCTAAAAAAAAAATCGAGATATTGGAAAGGTTGTGAAGCTGCAAAGGAGAATCTGTTTCTTCATATTTCTTGTTTCTAGAAGCTGCCCACATTCTTTAGCTCCTAGCCCCCTTCCATCTTGAAAGCCAGCAATAACTAGTTGAGTCTTTCTGGAATGTCACTCTGACTTTGACTTCTGCCACTTTCAAGGACACTTATGATGACATTAACCACCCCCTCAGATTATCCAGGAAAATCTCTCTACCATAGAGTCAGCTGATTCTAACAGTCTGAGTTCCATCTGCTACCCTAAATTCCCTTCGCCATGTGACGTAACACATTCACAGGTTCTGGGCGTTAGGATGTGGCCATCTTTGAGAGGGCATTATTCTGTCTGCCATAGGGGGATTAAAGATTAGAATGTTGTCCTCTAGATAATGGGGAAATGTTGAGAGTTCTTAATAAATGATAATGTAAAAGGAAAATTAAGATGCATAATTTGGCTCATTTATCACCAAAACATGAAGCATTCCCGCCCTTAAATGATGCAATTCTAGATCGTATCATCAGGAGATTCATGTCTAATTTTGCAACTCCACTTTGCCAAGAGAAATGGGATCACAGAGATCACAAGATGCCTCAAAGCGGCAAATTGCATCCGAAGTTGATCAAAAAGTAACACGACAGAATTATCTGATGAGGCCAATGCTCCTTCCACCTCCCAAGCTCCGATATTCTGTGTCCGTACAGATCGGTGCTTTCTTTGCAGCAGATGGTCGTAGGTTCGACTCAACCAATCTCAATTCTCCATCATATTATTTCTCTCCATCTTCCTGTGACTTCCTGCCACCCCCCAAAATTAATGTCAGACAGGCCTTTGTGCTTTGGCTGACATTCAAAACTGTCACCTCCATGCACACATTAACTCCAAGGCCTCTGTCATCCCTCACATTAAAATTCTGTCACCAGGAGTCAGCACAGCTTGACTCAGCAAGCTAAGGGGCTGGTTCTGAGCAAGATGCAGTGACAGCAGGCTTCACGTGTGACAACTCCGGTCAATTTGACAGCAATAAGACACCCTCCTTAGAACCAGTTGCAGCTCTTGTTGACCCGAGTGGGAAGGTCATCCTTCTGAGCAGTTCCCTCCCCTTCCCATGAGAAAGAAAGGCCAGAGGTTATGAGACTTCGGTTGTGAATATTTTATGGCTAAATGACCATAACTGTGAAGAACAATTAGTAAATTCCACAACCTAGGTTAACATACTAATTGCCAAGGGTGACCATTTGTTGGCTTAAGACCGATTCTGTAAAATGATAGCCCAAGAAAATAAACCCATAGTGTGGACAGTGGGCTGTTGGCCATTCTGGGTGGAATCCTAGCATGAAAGAGGACTGTGAAGTCACCCACTAAGCCTTCCTCAGTTTATAAATGGTGCCCAGAGAGGTCAAATTTCCAGGAACTCCTCTATTAATCACCACCAAAGCAACTCACGTGCTCCTCAATTTCTTCATACCTGCCCTTTTTCATGCATCCCTCACCCCCACTGGATAGGTTGTGCAACTAGTGCCACCGTCTGTGACTGGGGACCAAAAACTTGTGATGATCGGAGTTTATTCATTCATTCATTCACTCGCCTTTTCAGACAAAGCAAACTTATAAGCTAAATTACATAATTAGACGGATATA
The DNA here is from genome assembly GCF_014898765.1 of Herpailurus yagouaroundi. Lineage (NCBI taxonomy): Eukaryota > Metazoa > Chordata > Mammalia > Carnivora > Felidae > Herpailurus > Herpailurus yagouaroundi. The sequence goes on from NW_024412470.1 coordinate 8,710,992, forward strand.
GATATATATATATATATATATATACACACATATATAGACTATATATGGACTATACATGGACTAAGCTAAAAAATGGTGAACATCAAAGCATTCACTTCAATGTTTAACTTCTGTGAGGTTTTTAAAAAATTGTTTTTTCTTAATGTCTATTTATTTTTGAGAGACAGAGAGGGACAGAGTGCAAGTTGGGGAGGGGCAGAGACAGAAGGAGACACAGAATCAGGAGCAGGCTCCATGGGCTTGAACTCACGAACCGCAAGATCATGACCTGAGCCGAAGTTGGATGTCTAACCAACTGAGCCACTCAGACGCCATACTTCTTCTGTGAGGTTTTTTATGACTTCTTCCCAACACCCAGGAGAAACGAGTGTCTCACTTCTATGTGCCCCCACTATCATCGTTTGTCTTAATTCCATTTAATTTTGTAATATGTAAAACATTCATGTTATTTACAGGGCAACCCCACATCTGCTCACACAACTCTCTTAACTACCCCTGTCCCCCCAACTTCAATCCCCCTGTCTCCTATAGATAATTATTTCCATTCGTCTCTGGTTTATCGTTGCCCACTATGGTCTTTGGATACCTCCATCAAGGTATGCTCGTTTGTGACCCATGAGAGATAGGTTTCTCTCTCCCATGAAACTGGAAATCTCTTGATAGCAGGGAACATGTTTTATTGGTCATTAAGGTGGCAAAGCCTACCATGAATTTGGTAAACACTAGATCTCCTTAAATGTTTGTAGCCTGTTGGATGAAAAGCCCCGAGAACTCTGTACCTCATAGGCACAAGCACATCTCATTCAGCTGGCTGGACTTTTATTCTTAAGTGACTGTCACAACCATAACGTCATCATATCTATTGGGAGGGAAATAGTAGAGAATGACTACAGCGGACATTGGACTTAGAGCCAGCAGAAGTGGGATGAAGCTTTGGCTCCTCCAGGAATGATTCTGAGCTTGGGGCAAGTCACTTAAAATCCCTGAGCTTGTGTCATTATCTGTAAAATGTGGTTGGTAATAAAACACACTTCACAGGAAGTTTGTGGAGATTAAATGAGATAATCTATAAAGGGGAGCTCTACAACTTTATGTCCCCTTTGGAAGGGTTCACATACGGGGCATGCTACATGTTTTGAGGTAAAGGGTGGGCTACTTTGAACCTTTGCCTGATGTGATGCTCCTGAATCACAGGACCAGATGACCCATAAAGACTGTCCCCAGAAGAGTCTCTAGCCGCCTTTTCACTTGATTCTCTCTTTACCAGGGATTTGGAGCAGAAGATGTCACAAAACCACTACCGGAGGGGAGATTGGGGTAGAGAGTATAGGACCGTGGAAAAGGAAGTGGAAAGTAAGCCGATGATAATCATCCAGTTCAAAGACTGTCATCCCAGACCTGATCTCCTCCAGACACTGTTCACAGCCATCCCAGACTTCCGGGACTTAATACTGCTGCTCTTGGAACATGTGACTCCATCCAGCATGAGTGTGTGACACACATTGGTGTGTCAGCATGAGGCTGGCCAAATACACAAACAAGCGGTAAAGACAGTCCTTGGGAGACGCTTAAGTGTAAGACAGATGATGCAGGTGTGGGCTTGAGGTGTAGGCTTGAGGTGACTCTATTCCGACAAGACAAATCTTTCGGTGGCAGCTAGTTGCTGAGAGCGGGTCACCATAAAAGCGGTAAAAGCAGTGGGACATTTTCTCTTCGGTGATAGTAGCAACCAATGTTTCTATAGCACTGCAGAATTCACAAAGAAATTTCATGTACACGATCTCATTTGAGCCTTTCTGCAGTCTCGTATGCATTATTTTCCCCATGTTGCGGCCGATGAAACAGAAGTTCAGAAAGCTTAGGGGATTTTTTTTTAATGAAGCTCATATAGCCCTTAATCGACAGAACTGGGATTCCAATGCAGCATTTTTGATGCCAAAATTGAGGCTTTAGGCCCAGAGCTGCAGGGCCGGGGAACAGCAGACCTGACAGTCTGCTGAACCTTACTGGTCTCTTATAGCCACACGTTGCGGACTTCTACTTCTCTCATTATGGTTTTGTGTTCTGCTGTATCTGTTGCCTAAACCTAACTGGGCTCGCAGGCCTGTATTCATCCTAAGTAGGCCAAGGCCACTTTAAATAATATATCTGAATCTTGGGGCCCCTGGGTGGCTTAGTCCCTTAAGCGTCTGGCTCTTGATTTCGGCTCAGATCATGATCTCACTGTTTGAGAGACTGAGCCCTGCATCAGGCTCTGCACTGACAGCATGGAGACCGCTTGGGATTCTCTGTGTCCCTCTCTCTGTGGCCCTCCCCCATTCGTGCTCTCTCTCTCAAAAGAAATAAATACACATTTGTAAAAAGATGAATATATATATATATATGTATATATATATATATATATACATATATATATATATGATTCTTAAAATACTCATAGACTTCTCAGGATCCACATAAGAATGAAACCATATGGAAACCAATTTGACAATAAACTTCATATATTGAAGAAAAAAAAAAAGAAAAAATACTCATAGACTTAATGTCTTTAGAGAAGTTTAGCTTTACAGAAAATTTTTTTTAGAAAGTACAGAGCTCCCACCCTCCCTATATCCAGCTTTTCCTATTATTCACACCTCTTTTTAGTGTGGTGGTATGTTTGTTATAAATGATGAGCCAATACTGACGCATTATTATTAACTAAAATCCAGTTTGCAATAGCATTCACTGTGCTGCATATTCTATAGGTCTTGGCAAATGTAAAGTGCTATGTATCCATCATTACTGTGTCACAAAGAGTAGTTTCACTACCTGAAAGTCCCCTCACTCTACCTGTTTGTCCCTCCCTCCCCCCCTCCATCCCCCAGAACCCCTTGTAGCCACTGATCTTTTGTGCTAGCTCTATAGTTGTTCCTTTTCCAGAATGTCATAGAGTTGGAATCATACAGTATGTAGCCTTTTCAGAATGCCTTCTTCCATTTAGAAATATATGCTTAAGGTTCCTTCATGTCTTTTCATGGTCTGATAGCCCACCTCCTTTTGGCATCGAATAGTATTCCAGTATATCACAGTTTGCTTATCTATTTACCTATTGAGGGGCCTCTTTAATGCTTCCGAGTTTGGGCAACTATGAATAAAGTTGCTACAAATAACGCATTTGTGTATGTGAGTTTTCAACTCCTTTGGGTTGAAAGGCACATGCATGAAAAGTGTGTTTAGTTCTGTAGGAAACTGCCAAGCTGTCTTCCAAAGCGATGGTACCATTTTTCATTCCCATCAGAAATGAATGAGACTTTCTGTTGTTTTGCATCCTTGTCGGCATTGGCGATTTCATTCTGACCACCTAATCGGCATAGTGTTTCCCTGATGACAGACCATCTTGAACATCTTTCCGTTTACTTATTTGCCATCTGCATATCATGGTGAGGTGTCTATTCAGATTTCATGCCCATTTTTAAAATCGAGTTGTTTGTTTCCTTACTAGAGCCAACGTAGTTTTTTAATTTACATTTTAGTTAGTTAACATACAGTGCAATCTTGGTTTCAGGAGTAGAGTTCAGTGATTCATCACTTACAACACCCAGCACTCGTCAGAAAAGTGCCCTCCTTAGTACCCATCACACATCTAGCCCATCCCCCACCTTCCTCCCTCTGTCAACCCAGTTTGTTTTCTATCATTAAGAGTCTTGTGGTTTGTTTCTCTCTCTTCCTCCCCTCCTTTCCCATATGTTCATTTTTGTTGTTGTTTCTAAATTCCACCTATGCGTGAAATCATATGACACTAATCTTTCTCTGATTGACTTATTTTCACTTTGCTCCCTCCACATGATTGGAAATGGCAAGATTTCATTCTTTTTGATCACTGAGCAATATTCCATTGTATGTGTGTATATATATTTTTTTAATTGAGTGTTTATATATATATATTTTTTTAATTGAGTGGTTTGTTTTCTTATTAGAGCCAGAGCAATTTTTCTTTTAAACTCACTCTGAACATTCCAGCACTCATGAGCCTTATCCCTCTGAATACCTGTGGCTCACATTGTCTGTAGACCAATTACTTCTCATGGATTATGCCCCCCACCCATCACTTTACTTTCCATGCCTACTGCAGCCTCCGTAACTTGATGATAAGCACCTTCAAAGAAGGAATCAATGTTGTGCATCCTTGAACCATCCACAATACCTACCTACATGTTCTGTACATAGTAGGTACTCAGAATTTTTTTTTTACCAACCAAAAAAGTTGATAACCTGGATAGTAATACAGTGAGAACCAAGACTTTCTGTAACCAGAACATGAAGGAACAAAGTAGAGTAGATGAGGTTTCAGGATATCTGTGGTAGGTCTTGTTCTCAGAGAAACTTATTTCTTGGGCTTCTTTTTTTTTTTTTTCAGTTTCTTTTGTTGTAAAATATCTGGTATGAAAAGCAAACATTCTGGGGCGCCTGGGTGGCGCAGTCGGTTAAGCCTCCGACTTCGGCCAGGTCACGATCTCGCGGTCCGTGAGTTCAAGCCCCGCGTCAGGCTCTGGGCTGATGGCTCAGAGCCTGGAGCCTGTTTCCGATTCTGTGTCTCCCTCTCTCTCTGCCCCTCCCCCATTCATGCTCTGTCTCTCTCTGTCCCAAAAATAAATAAACGTTGAAAAAAAAAATTAAAAAAAAAAAAAGAAAAGCAAACATTCTGTGGCTATGAAATCACTTTGGATGTTTGTGAAAGAACTTCCCTCTACCACCTAAAATTTTTATGTCCTTGTTTTATGTTCTCTCCCCAACGTGGAAGAAGGCAAATCAAGATAAAATCTTGTGCCTACCTATAATTCAAGGGCCATTAGTTTGTGGGAGTTGGAACTCTAAACAATCCAACCATCGCTGAACTTACAAAATGTCTTAATTGGGTGTAATATCTTGTCTTTAATAGAGGCTAATAGAGAATGAAAGGTTGAAAGCGACATCGTAGACATAAAACAGACAATTCAAGTATAGTCCGCTCTGGGATTGCACCAGGCCCAAGAAGCCAATAATTGTATTTATTCATTCAACTGGTTCATTCATTCATTCATTCATTCATTCTTCTCTGACTAAAAAGAATAAAACTCAGAGCTCTTTGTATTTAAGCAGCATATGTCCATGTGAAAAATGAAAACTGCCAGTGTCTACAAATGAGGCTTTGTGAGGTCGAGAGGTCAGCCTCAGTCAATGAATTCCAGATGTCTGAGTATGTATTTGTCATTTCTTTGGGGGGGAGGACGGATTCTAATAGTCAAGACAAGACCTGAGAGAATAGTACTGCTAAAAGAAAGGCTGTGTCAAGGACCTTTTATGTTACTGGTTAATTAAGTTGTCCAGGGGCTCATTTTATAAGATTGGTTAATATACCCAAGTCTTTAGATAATTGTAAATTATAAAATGCAGGGGTAGGAAGAGAGGGAAGGAGTAGAGAAAAACCAAAAACAAATCAACAAATCACAAGTGGTACAAAATTTCTCGAAGCTTACAAGTTTGTTTCAACACGCGAAGTAAATTGGTAGGCAGATTTGGAAAGTCTCTTGTGCATGGAAAGACTTCTAGAATGAACTCATGCATTACTGTTCTGTCTACTGCACTGGCTGTGTGGCTGTGGTTATGCCACGGACACTATAAGTCTCTGCGCTGTCCTCTGGGTAGGGAGACTAATAAACAGTCTCCCATCTCTATGAAGGGTTACCGAGAGAAAGCAAATATTATTTACGTTCCATTATGTTAATTCAGTAAAAGTGCTTAAAAATAGGAGCCAGTGTCTCTACCAGCATTGGAAGTTGGTCTTGGAATTTGGACTCCTCTGACGCATTGACTTGAGTATAAGGTTAACCTTAGAAACTCTTACTGAATATAAAAGCAGATGCTACTCATGTAGTTTCTATTCAGGAAATTACAGATGATTTTTCAACGTTTTAAGAAAACATGTTATTTTATCTTACTATTCTGATTATGTTCCTATACCAAGTGAATAAAAATGTTTAGCTATTTCCAGTGTAACCGTGACGTATTTCATTGAAAAGAAATGTGTTAAATGTAAAACCATGATAATTCTCGGGGTGGCGGGGGGGTAAAAAGGCACTAGAATGACTGGTATGTTTAATAGCCTAAAAATTCAACTATATTTCACATACCTCAGGTGCATTGCAGGCGTGCAGACATCTGCATCGTGAATTTTAATTGGGTTATCTTGATGTCCAGGGTCAGATGGACACATTGGGCGTTCATTAGGTTATGTGGAACCCCAAAATAAGATTATTTGCATTTTTTTCTCATAATTTATCTACGTGGTTAATGTTGCTAGTGCAGAGAATGTTTTATACTTAGCATCATTTTTCTCCATTCGATACGGTTAGGAGAATCTTTGATGCCAGGAGAAACAGACCCTGGCTTAACAGCCCCCAAATTTCAGTTGCTAACAACCACAAAGCTTTATTTCTCACTCACATTACATATTGGTGGCAGTTTTGCTTTTCTTCCATGAGTCTTCTTGAAGAAATCTAGAATCTGGAGTAAGAGAGGAGCCCCTCTCTGCTCAAGACAGAGGGAAAGAGTAAGAAGATGGGCCGAAACTCTGTAATGCCTGTTGGAAGCACACTTCCTTGGCCAAAACTGGACTTCGAGCCACAACATTTGGCCAAGCCCAATATCTACAGTGTGTAAACTTCTCCAGGAAGGCACCAAATCCTTTATAAACTTCCTAGAGGAAGTGGGGAGGGAATAATTAGGAACAATACCAATTCACTATACCACCTGTCACATTTTTTTAAGAAAGATATGTATCTCTTGATATGGGAGAGATGACAATGATCCGTGTTTAACAAAAATCTATGAACCGGGCAGTCACTTATAACAGATATCTTTCTTTTATCCCTTTCTCCCCTTTCCCTCTTTTTCTCTTTCTCTCTAAATGTCTTAAGTACTCCAGAATTACTCCAAATGATTCATCCTTTGTTCTGAAATCCAGGCGAGGCTGTGCCTGCTTGAGTGGCTAAAGTTAAACAAAGCTCCATGGCTTTGAGTGAGAGACAGGACCAGATCGTCAGCTGCATATACATCGATCACAGAATTACATTCCTTTGTGTTTGTAAACACAGAACAAATTCAAGATATCAGTGGATTGATCAGGACTTTTCACATTTACAGGAATCGCCTGGGGATCTTCTCACACAGGCTCTGGACGAGTAGATCCAGGGTAAAGTCAAGTATTCTACGCTTTCTAAACAAGCTTCCAGGTGATGCCAGCTACCAACCCAGGGACCACACAGGGAGTAGCAGTCGACAAGACAGCTCCTGAACTTCTTTCAAACCTTGATGTTCCCCAACGTCACTTCAATTAGTTTCCCACACCCACATGGCTTGAATAAAGGTACATACAAACTGTATACGAAAGAGGGTGCTTAAACTTTTATTACATTGCTTCTTAATGAAAGGGGCAGGGTTTTACCCATCTTTGTGTCCTCGTAGCCAACAGTGCTGTGCCATATGGGTGACTGATTCTACACAGCAGCTAGAACCACAAATGCTAAGCTTAGGTGGAGAGGGAGGGATACATTTCAGAATGGGATTCAGGAGTATTTATGGATATTAAAGTAAACATCCCTCCAGAAAAGAGGGCCTTGTTCCCTTTATGGGCCCCTGCCCATTGGGATGGGATGGTTTCTGCTAACCCCTTACTTATACTTCAGTGCACATCCTTGCCTCAGGGACTTCCCACGATTAAGATTGATCATCTCAATCTTAGGAATGGGCTTCATTTACGAGGAAGGCAAGGCCATTCAATTCCAATTAACTGCACAGTTCTTGTGTAAAAAAAAAAACAAAAAAACAACCTTAAACTTGTAGACTATTTAAAGAAAAGCTAAAGTCCCCACCCTTACTTTTTCATAAAACAGAATTGTCCTGACAGGGCTTTCCTGTTCTTTTGAGTCAATAAGGCTCAAAGAGCTTAAAAATAGATGATGGTTTTACATTTATCATTTGAACAAACATGGGAAATTCGGAAATAGTTGCCATGGAATTCCGGGGATAATTTTTTCCATCTCCACAGTTGGCAAAGTGGTTCTTAGGGAACCATAGACGACATAAATGCACGCGCTGGGGATGTCTTGGCACCTAGCCTCCTAAGACATAATGTCATTTGAGGCCAATCTCACTTAGAGGGCACACTAGCGATTTCAAAAATGCTGCTAAGGAGCACAGTGATGCTTCCTAGCTCAGTGAAACTCTCTCTCCTGGGGCACTGATGATTGTAAGACACCACCAAGGCTCCATTTTCCACTCGCAACATTTCCTCACATTCCCAGGTGTGTGTTGGTGAGAGCTAGGGAGCGGAAGGTTAAGGAATAAACTGATATAGAAAAAGGAAAGGTGCTAAAAAGGCCACCGAGCTAGAACATGTGTAGATCTGGGTTACAATTTCAGGTTTGGCAATAGTTAGCTGTGGACCTGGAGCAATTGACACAACACGACAGGCCTCCTTTTCCTTATCTTTTAAAAAAAAGGATTCCTAAGATTTCCAAGGACCTTTCCAGGTTTGCTTCTAAAAGGAAAAACAGTAACAGTACATGATAATCTCATGATAGCCACATGGTAGGCTTTAATGTATAAGCATATGGGCTGCATAACGTATAATGCGTGCAGCCGATATTCATATACAGATGAACTAATAGGAAAGAAGGAAATATACGCACCTGTCAATGAGGGACTGGGACTGGAAGTCAGAAGAATTATTCCTTTTTTTTTAAGTTTTATTTAAATTCCAGTCAGTAAACATACCATGTAATACTAGTTTCAGGTGACAACATAGTGACTCAACACTTCCATACATCGCCGGGTGCTCATCACGACAAGTGCGCTCCTTAAATCCCATCACCTATTTCCCCCATCCCCCTACCCACCTCCCCTCTGGTGACCTTCAGTTTGGTCTCTATAGTTAAGGGTCTGTTTATTGATTTGTCTCTCTCCCTCTCTTTTTTCCTCTTTGCTCATTTGTTTCTTAAATTCCACCTATGAGTGAAATCACATGGTATTTGTCTTTCCCTGACTTATTTCACTTAGCATAATACTCTCTAGCTCCATTCACATCATCCCGGGAATCACTTCATTCATTTATTTAGGGTTCATTCATACACCATTCATTTATTCAGAAATATTCGTTGAGAGCCGACCATTTACCAGTCACTAGAGTAGGGTCTGGAATATGACAAAGAAAAAGCAGACTTTCCTGTCCTTTTGGAATGGATATTCTCCAGGACAGATAGGTAATATATTTAAAAACAAAACAAAACAAAACAAAACCCAAAGATGATAATTGAGGATTGGTATAAATGTCTCAGAGAAAATAAATGAGGCAAACAATCCCCAAGTAACAAAGGGGCTTAGGGTGTTTGAGGAAGAACAAAGAAGCCAGTGTAGTTAGGATGTACTGAACAAGACAGAGAATGTATGAGAAAGTTGCAGTTAAGACTCAGGCCTTGCAGAGTCTTAGAGATCATGGTAAGAATTTGGTAAGAAAAGAATTCCCTTTTAAGAGTAAAAGGGAATCATTGAAGAGTATTAGGGGGGGAAAGTGACACTTACACTTTACATCAATTTTTCTGGCTTTTGTGTGGGAAAAAAAAAAGGAGGATGTTGGATAGAGGGGAGAGAAGTAGTGATGGACTTGTGGATTTTTATTTATCTTACAACCGCTTATGGCCAGTTAGAATCATTATTCTTTTTATGATTAGATTTTCCCAAATTTGTCCTAGGGTGGGAAATAGGTGGGAGGAATAGTTAAAGGTGACTTCTGTGATGTGGGCACCATTTTAAAATTCTGCCAATAGTGTCGAAGGGTTCCAGCTTCTTCGCATTCCACCACCACTTAGTATAGTGTGTGTGTGTGTGTGTGTGTGTGTGTGTGTTTGGGGGCTTTGTTTTGTTTTGTTTTCTTTTTGAGAATAGCCATACTAAAGGGGTGAAGTGAAAAATCTTATTATGGTTTTGATTCATATTTTATTGATGCTTACTAGTGTGAGCAACTTTTTGTATGCCTATTGACCATTTGTATATCATCTTTGGAGAAATATATATAGTCAGGTCCTTTGCCCATCTTTTAATAAGGTTGTCTGATTTTTTTGTTGTTAAGTTATAGGAGTCCTTTGTATATTCTGGATATTAACCCCCTATCAGATATATACTTTGCAAATATTTTACCCCATTCTGTAGATTGCCTTTTCACTCTGTTGATTGTGTCCTTTGAGGAACAACAGTTTTTAAGTTTGATGTAGTCCCTTTTGCCTATTTTTGCTTTTGCTGCCTGTACTTTTGGTGTCATTGCCAAGAAATAATTGCCAAATCCAATGTCATGAATCTCTTCCCTTGTTTTATTCTAGAAGTTTTACAGTTTTGAGTCTTAGGTTTAGGTCTTTAATACATTTTTATACACGGCGTAGAATAAGGGTCTGACTTCATTTACATCTAGTTTTCCAAACACCATTTAATGAAGAGAGTATCCTTCCCTGTTCAAATGGTCATAGCACCCTTGTCAAAGGGAATTTGTTCCTATACTCTGCATTCTATTCCTTTGCTCTATACAGCTGTTTTTATGAAAGTACCACACTGTTTTGATTACTATAGCTTTGTAGTAGGATGTTTTGATATCAGGAAGTGTAAGTCTTCCAACTTTGTTCTTCTTTTTCAAAATTGTTCTGGCTATTTGGGGTCCTTTCAGATTCCATATGAATTTTAGGATGATGTTTTTCTATTTCTGAGAAAAAAAATGCTCTCAGGTCTTGACAGAGATTGCATCGAATATATAGATGTGTTTGATTAGTATTGACCTCTTATTTTTTTTACATTTTTTTATATTTATTTTTGAGAGACTGAGAGAGACAGAGCACAAGTTGGGGAGAGGCAGAGAGAGAGAGAGGGAGACACAGAATCCGAAGCAGGGTCCAGGCTCTGAGCTGTCAGCACAGAGCCCTGCGTGGGGCTCCAACTCATGAATGGCAAGATCGTGACCTGAGCCCAAGTCAGGCACTCAACCGACTGAGCTTCCCAGGTGCCCCAGTTTAAAAAAAATTTTTTTTAATGTTTATTCATTTTTGAGAGAGAAAGAGACAGAGATGAGCCGGGGAGGGGCAGAGAGAGAGGGAGACACAGAATCCGAAGTAGGCTCCAGGCTCTGAGCTGTCAGCACCAAGCCTGACGCGGGGCTCAAACTCACAAACTGTGAGATCATGACCTGAGCTGAAGTTTGACGCTTAACCGACTGAGCCACCCAGGCACCCCAGTATTGACCTCTTAACAATATTGTCTTCTTATCTGTGGACATGGCATGTCTTTCCATTTATTTGTAACTTCTTTAATTTCTTTCAGCAATGTTTTATGGTTTTCAGTGTACAAGCCTTTTACCTCCTTGGTTAAGTTTATCCCTAAATATTTGATTATTTTTTGATGCTATCATAAATGAAATTGCTTTCTTAATTTCCTTTCCTGATTGTTCATTCTTGGTGTATAAAAATGCAACTAATCTACGTGTGTTGATTTTGTGTCCTGTTCAACTCTGTTGAATTTATTAGTTCTAACAGGTGTGTGTGCGTGCACGTGTGTGTGGGTGTGTGCATGTGTGATATTTAAGGTTTTCTACATATAAAGTCATGTCATCTGTGAACAGAGATAATTTTATATCTTCTTTAACAACTTGGATGTCTTTTATTTCTTTTTCTTGACTAATTACTCTGGCTAGAACTTCTAACAATATGTTGAATAGAAGTGATAGGAGTGAGCATCCTTGTCTTGCTTCTGATCTGAGAGGAAAAGCTTTAGTCTTTAATCCTTAAGTATAATGTTAAGTATAATCCTTAAGTATAAGCCTTTCATATTTGGCCTTTATTATTTTGAGGTGGTTTCCTTCGTTTCCCAGTTTGTTGACTATTTTGGTCATGAAGGGATGTTGAATGTTACCAAATGCTCTTTCTTCATCAATTAAGATGATCCTGTGGGTTTTGTCTTTTATTCTGTTAGTGTGGTGTGGCAGGACTATTGCTTTTGGGGTACCTGGTTAGCTCAGTCGGTAGAGCATGCAATTCTTGGTCTTGGGGCATGAGTTCAAGCCCCATGCTGGCCATGGGACTTGCTGTAAAAAAAAAAAAAAAAAAAAAAAAAAGACTATTGCTTTTTATATATCAATGCAATCCTCTGTCATTTTACCAACTTTAAAATTATTTGTGCTTAATTTCTATGAATTGTCATGGGTTTTCAAGCTACAGGGCCATATCATATCATCTGCAAATAGGGGTATTTTAACTCAACCTTTCAAATCCTTCTCCTTCTGATTTTATGTATACTTTTGTCAGAATTGGTAAGTTAAAAGTTCTAGCTCTATAGTGAAGGATAATGACGTGGCCATCCTAGCCTGGTGCCTGACTTCAGAGAGAAGAGTTCAGTGTTTTTCCATTAAATAGATGCCAGCTTTTGAGTAAGGGATGTATCTTTTGTTAGGTTCAAAAAATAGTCATTGATTATTTTTATTATGTATTTTTATTGGAAATGTGAGTTAAATTTTGCAACTGTTTTTCCAGCATGAGTGGAAAAGAACATAGGACTTTTCTCCCTAGAACTAATAATAAGGTGAAATATAGTAATGAACTTCCCAATATTAATCTATCTTGTATTTGCGGTATAAACTCTATTTTGTCCTGACACACTGTTTTCTTAATGTGCTGCTGGGCACGGTGTTAATATTTAGTTTGGACCATTGTATCAATATTTTAAGCAAGATTTGTCTGTGGGTTTGAGGAAAGTATTTTGTTAACCCAAGTTTTGTTATTAACGACATATTCTTTTTGTCAGAAGAATTTGGGCGATTTCCTTCTTTTTCTATGCTTTCATACAAATAGGATGGACTGGACTTGGACATTTCCGTAGAATTCCCCTGTGAAATCAGCTTGACCTGCTGTTTTTCTGAGATGTGGAGAGTGGGAAGTAACTCTTTGGTAACTCTCTCCATTCCTTCTATAAAAATTGGTCTGTTTGCTTTACTGGAGTCAGTTTTGGCAAAGTGTGTTTTCCCAGAAAATTATCCACTTTGCTTCACTTACATCTCATCTGTTTCAATGGTTATTTTCCTTTGTCATTTTTTATCCTGTGTATTTGTAAGTTTTTTCGCCCACCATCTCCCCGTAAACAATGTTACCTTTCTTCTTAATTAGATAGCTAGTGATTGCTTATTTTGTTTATTTTTCTAATCAAATATTTACTTATTGATATGGCTATATTCCTCTTTTTTACTTCATTAATTTCTGCTTTTATAATTATTTCCTCTCTTTTGCTCTCATTATTAACTGAATTATTCTGTTATTCACTTTTTGGGATTACATGTTTAATTCGTATGTTTACATTGTGCATTTTTATTGACATACATATTTAAGGCTATAAAATTTCCTCTCATCACTGCTTTATGTGTATAGATTAAAGATACATAGATTCTGACACATCATATTTTAATCATTATTTTTTACAATGTGATATTGGTTAGCATTTCTTCATTTGAATCTGGGGGTTTGGACAATAATAAGAAATTTTTGTATTTTTACTACTTTGCGTAATTTATTGAACTTTTTATAGTGGCTCAATGTGTAGTGAATTAGTGACTTTTCATAAATATCCACTGTGCATTCAGAAGTAAGAGTTAGTCTCTATTTATCAGGGTGCAAATAGATCCATCTTATTTATTATGTTGTTTGTGTCCTCTTTATACTTGCTTATTTTTTATTCACTTTACCTTTCTCAGTATGAGCGTCGAATGCCAAAGTCTCTTAATGTCGCTTCTGTCTCTTTGCGTTTCTGGTGGTTTCTGTTTTAGGAAGGTGGTTGATGTGCAAAATGTTTCTATCTCATCTTTACTGAGAACTGTGGCCTTTGCCTTTGTCACGTTTTCTTACCTCTTTTTGTCCTGAATTCTGCCTGCCTTGTCAGATGGCGAAATCAAAGCCCAGCTCTTTCTTTGCATTTGACCTGCACATGTCGCTCAATCCTTTATTTGCAGTCTTCCTGTAGGACCTCGTTGTAGTCGTATCTTGTGTATATTGCACAGAGCTGGTTTCGTTTGGTGAGCCAACTTGAAATTATGTTTTTAATGCACGAATTAAGCTTATTTATATTTGTTAGCACGAATGGATATGTCTGATTTCCGCTCTTCGATTATTTTACCGTGTTCACTACATAGTTTCACTATCAAGGGACTTGCGCGCTGCTATCTCTCCTTTTTCTTTCTCTTTTTTTAAATCGTGTTTCATTCTGTGTTTCTTTTGTTATTTAGGAAGGCTTGTATTCATGACCAAGTTGTTACCTCCTACTCATGCCTTTGTATAATGGCCAGAGTCTCTCTTTCCTTACTTAGACTACTCTGCCTGGCAGCCCTAAATGGTATTCCTTGATTATCCATGCCTCATCCTCCTTTCTGCTCTGCTTTCCCCACTGATTTTCCCAATTAGCTGTAAATTAAGTTTGTAAAGTCCGTTGTCTTTATGTTATGTTGCAAGGGAAGATATGGGCGATTTTATTTGCTCTCTTGTTCGTCTGTGTTTTTGTTTTTGAGGCTGTGTGGAGGGATTCCAATTTAGGCTGCTGCCATTATCCTATGGACCTGGAAGCTTCTCATAGACTTTTATGAGAAGTAAATGAGCTAATCTACATGAAAGTAGAGATCGCTGATTACCCTTTGGTGGAAAGACTAGTAATTTGTTTTCTTGCATTTAGAGATAACACATTTTTTTTTTTTTTCCGAATCACTACCCATTAACCCTTTTATGTGAAGTATTTTGCCACCTTGAGTTTCCTAACATGCCTTCTGCTTCGGTATGTAAAAACCTTCTGGTTTGAGAGGAGGGTACAGGAGGTTGTGGGCAGGTAACATGTCAGTGGGCTTCCCTGGAGAGGGCAGGAAGAAATGACAGATCTGGAAGAGGAAGCACCCAACAGAAGGAGAAAGTGATAAGAAAGATATAGAGAGGAAACAATTTGTTAGTCCTCTTGTATTCCACTCAAGTTTATCCCAAGCTATAGACAGGGCTGAACAGTCCAATGGTGTTCAATGCATCAACCAGCCCAGGTTAAAAGTGAGAACACCAGAGATCCTTTTGAGTAGTAGCTATAGATAGTTAACTTTTTCTTTGAAGAAGGCATTGCACTTAGACTCTAAGGAACAATGAACACATGACATATAGTCAATGACCTCAGTGAAGGCTTAAAATATTTGGGACGATAAGCACTAGCTTAACACTATGTTCCCAAAAGCCCAAGAACCTTGAATTTTTATCATCTTCATTTTAAGCATGAGAAAAAACTAAGATTCAGATTCAGAGAGGGTGACAGATTATAATTATAAAAGGACAGAGCAGTGACTTGATTTAAAGTTTCTTTTGCTCAAATCCCACCCACTATAATTTAATATGAAAAAGCACAAGACAAGTGACCAAACAGATGGGTTCTAAATGCCTAGAAAATGAGGAAGTCACTCGTGGTTGGAATGGTCTGGGAAGATATTTCAGAAAATGTCGGATTTTTAGATTCCCCTCCGGGCAGAACAGCATCGGTGTCTGTAATTCCTGTGCAGCCCATAGCTGCCTGGCTGGACCAGCGGTGGAAAGGATACTTAGCCACTCTTTCACTCTGTGACCAAATCGGAAGCAGCTCTGCCTTCTTAAAAATGAAACCCTGATTTTGCACAGAGAACTCCAGGAGGGAGCCCCTTTTAAATCAGAGGTTGTAATTAATATGATCATGGGTCCTGAGAGGGAGCTTGACTGAGAGTATAGGAATGGGGTTGACACGATACAGATTTCCTGTTATCTGATGAGGAGGGCTAGTGTGTCAATTCATTTGGAGGAACACGGAAGGTCTATGCATTGGTCCTTCGAGCAGAATAAACACCAGCAAAGCGTGAAGTGGTCTTGGAATGATTTAAGCCTGTATCTGTGATGAGAACAGGGGATTTATAAATATCAGAGCAGCAGCAGGTGCAAGTGGTTCTAGTGGAATTAGACATGTTATTGACAGGACCTGGCTCTGGAGGTGTCTTGTCAACTCCCTGGAGGTGATGTGCCCACTCAGCCCCTTACTTAAGATGGAGAAGAAAAGAACAGAACTAAGAAATGACAAAGAAAAGGGGGTCAGCCCGAAGCCCCAAACAAACCTAAGTAATCTCCATCGCTGTATCTAGGTATACGGCTGTATCACAGAATATTCGAGTGGGGAGACCTCAGGAAAATGGCTCTACCATTCTCATTTTATAGATGAGAAACAGAATTGTGCCTCCTCAACCCTGGCCCCACTCTCCCCAAAGAAATTAGAACCCTTGGCCCGGTGACAGAATTGAAACCAGTTTCCAAATCTATTAAAGGTTGTTCTTCTTTTCTGGACACAGTTCTTTGTGGATTATTCCAAAGTGGAAGGTCGGTGATGGACAGGAAGAGCACAGAGGACCAGAAACGCCCGCATTTGAATCCCCACCTTTGTGAGCTATTTTAAGCCAGATGGTTGTGGGGAAAACCTGTTGTCTCCCTTGAGCCTCAGTTTTTTTCATCCATAAGGTCTCGATGGTAATCCTTACCTTGTGGAAAAAGCTGAGCAGAAGAAGTTATCAGTTCTTTCTGAAGAGAGTTACAGAAAAAGGGTTTTTCAATCTGTTCATCAAAGACTGGTTGAGGCACTGAGAAAGGGGAGAGGCAGAAAGTAGACATTTCAGGCAGAGGAAATTCAGGTGCAAAGTCATGACAGAGAAAATACAAGGCCTAGAGAGATTAAATAGGACTCCATGGTTGAGATTTTTGTGGCATAATAAGAGTAGACTTCAGCTGGCAGTGGTATGGTGATAATTGGCAGTATTTTATTTTATTTTATTTTATTTTATTTTATTTTACTTTACTTTATTTTATTTTATTTTATTTTTTTAACATTTATTCATTTTTGAGGCAGAGAGAGACAGAGCATGAATGGGGGAAGGTCAGAGAGAGAGGGAGACACAGAATCCGAAACAAGCTCCAGGCTCTGAGCTGTCAGCACAGAGCCCGACGCGGGGCTTGAACTCATGAACTGTGAGATCATGACCTGAGCCGAAGTCGGATGCCCAACTGACTGAGCCACCCAGGCACCCCAGTATTTATTTTATTTTTAAAAAATATGTATTTTTGAGAGAGAGAGAGAGAGAGAAAGCACGCGTGAGCGAGTGGGGGAGGGGCAGAGAGAGGAGGAGACACAGAATCTGAAGCAGGTTCCAGGCTCTGGGTTGTCAGCAGAGAGTGCCACATGGGGCTTGAACTCACAAACTACGAGATAATGACCTGAGCCAAAGTCAGAGGCTTAACTGACTGAGCCACCCAGGCACCCCACTTGGTAGCATTTACTGAGTGCAGATGATAGGGCACTGTTCTATGAATCTTAGATTTACTGTCACATTTCGTCTTTACCATAACATTGTCAGGTGCTACTCTGACCATGTCTGGTCCTCATGTACAGATGGGAAAACTGAGACACAGCAAGCTGAGGTTATTTACCCAAGGTCACATAGAAAGCAAGTTCAAAATCGGAGCTGCAGCAGACAATGAGAAGCAAGAAAAAGAAGTTTAAGCAAAGTAGTAGGAGAGCCAACTGTGTGTGTGTGTGTGTGTGTGTGTGTGTGTGTGTGTGTGTTCACCACATACCGTGTCTTGTTCTGGTACATGTATGCTTCACTTACACACTAATCTGGGATAGAAGTCAAACACTGTCAAAATTATCACCACCCAAATACATTGATTAAGTGCTTATTTTTCACCAGTGACTGTGGTCCCTTCCATGTTAATCTCCAGTCAGCATCAGAGAAACACAGCAAGAAACCTATTTTATTTTCTTTATGAAAAAATCTAAATGTCAAGATATCAGAGTTACAGCACACAATCATTGAAAATAATGCTTCTCAAAAATACAAGTGATGACTGAAAGAAATGTCTCTTATGATATATAAATTTGAAATATACAAAATGGGGGGCACCTGGGTGGCTCAGACGGTTGAGTGTCTGACTCTTCAGGTCTTGATCTCAAGGTCGTGGGCTCAAGTCCTGCATTGGGCTCTGCATTGGGTGTGAAGCTTACTTTAAAAAAATATAAAATGATGTGTAGAGTCTACAAAGGGCCCAACCAACACTCCTCAAGACTGTCAAGGTCCTCAAAAACAAGAAAGTCTGAGAAAATGTCACAGTTCAGAGGAGCCTAAGGGGCCGTGACAAGGACATATCTTGCAGGGGTCCTGGATGACATCCGGGGACAGAAAAAGGCATCAAGTAAAAGAACATACAACAATTACTTCCATGCAAACTCCTCAGCATCTGAAAGTCCTGAATTTTCATATAATCCTTACAAAAATGATATATTTTTGAAATACCACTTGTCAAAGTCTTTCAGAAAAAAAAAAAAAAGGAAGTCTGTGAAAAATTGCTTCAATTTTCTGTTATATTTTAATGTAGAATCGGAACCCCCCCCTGTGCTGGACACACATGCTGGGGACGCCAGCAAAGCAGGGCACAACACTCTTTCTTTGAAAGACAATAATGTGTGGCATTTCTCTAACTTACTGCGGCTAGGTGCTATTTCGATCTGAAATTAGTTTGAACCATATGGAGTCGCCAATATTTGACTGGCTTTAGCCTGAAAAAGAAAAGCATAACCTCATATGGTTCAGGCCTGTGCGTCTCCTCAGATGGGCAGTCTGATCTTTGCGTTGTTTGGGACGTTTGGCTCCACGGTCAACCCAGGCCCCTAATTCGAGTGGCCAACGTGGTGAACCTGTCTGCCTGGTTGTTCCCATCCCTTCTTGCATCCAACCCAATCCCACCTCCCACCCCTAAACAAGAACCTATCTCTGGCAACGTCCGGGGACCAACGGCAGCTTGGTGACACCGTCTGCCTCATCAAGATTCTCAGCCAAGGCAAAACAGGCTTCGTGGAAAAATTTTTGAAACTTAGGAACATCTCCAACCTCTGTGGACTCTCCAGGACCTAGTTTTTGTTGAGGGACCGGGTTCTAAGATTGGCGTGACAGTGCCGGAGGGAGCTGAGAGTTTCAGTAGAAAGTGAGGAAACGCTACGAATGAGGGTCTGGAAAAAGTATTTGGTTTGTTAAAAGGCTCCCGCGCCCCGCGGTTGACCTACATTGCAGAGTCCTTAGTAATAAGGCAGTATTTTATCCCAGCTTCCTCTCTCCCTCCCTCCCTCCCTCCCTCCCTCCCCCACCCCTTCCAACTCCTGATTTCTCTTTTTTTTCTTTTTTTCCTGGAGTAGCAGCCACAGAGCATGGGGTGAAAAGTCGCTGGAAGGACAAGTTGACAGATAGCATTTGGGTCGCTGGGTCACTGGAAGGCGTCGTGATCTGGGCTCAGACAGAGCGATTTCCTCGGTGATTTTAATCTTTCGTCTGTTCACACGTCATGCCACCTGGACATAATGCAGAGAAATCTGGAGGTTTAACAAACCTTTCCTCCTGCCCCAAAAGCTCTCTAGGCAAAAAAAAAAAAAAAAAACCACAACAGAGCAAGGGAGAAAGTGAAAGAAGGAAAGAGAGAGTTAACCCTCTCCCTGCCTTCTCCTTCTGCAGTAGAAAATCTAAGAGATGGAGAGACCTCACTGGCAATTAATAAGCTCAGGGCTTTGTCTGAGCAAGGAGGGACTTGCCTTTATGGAAACTGTAAATAATGTAAGAAGCTGCCCTTTCTACTGCCTTAGACACATATAAGCGACAGTTTTATCCTTTTTCGTTGACCCCTCTGTTCAGGTTTTGATTTACTTTCAAATCTCTTGTCATAGATTCTTGGAAAACCTTTATTTTGGTGGTGGGGGGTTGGGGTACAGGCTGCGGGAGAAAGGATGTGCAGACAGAGGGCTGTCCGTGAAGGGAGATATTAATATCTGTCCCGTGACTGTGGCCAGACAGTCTGTTTCTCTTATTTCCCCCTAAGGTTCTGAGCTATTTCTGACCAAGGGTGTTAAAGCTTAGAATTAATGGGTTTCGGCAAAGTAGATGCCAGTGTTCCAGAGAAAGGCTGCTGCTTAACTTGTTCGAGATGGGTCTCAGATCACGCTTGATAAAGCAAGGAAGTAGTGAGAAGAAAGGCCGCCAAGGGATGGCCAAGAAGGTCCTTTGGGTTTCTTCCATCTGGACAAGTGGTCCAGAAGAGAAAAAGGCTCCAGCGCCCCGCCCTGTGTTCCCACGGAACGCTCGTCATTCTACTTACTGGTAAAGCTCTTAGCCAACTTTATCAGGGTTAATCAGCTTAAATGTCAGCAGTCAACTAGACACTCCACAGGGGCAGTGACTCTATCCTTTGCATCTCTCGAGGTGCCTGACATGTAGTGGGGAGTTTTAAATATTGGCTCGTTTATTTACCAGAAGTTGTCTGAGCACCTGCTCTCACCAGGTAGAGAGGCAGCCAACGAGGATACAGTGAGGAATAAGTCAGGATCCCTTTCCTCAAGTTGCTTAGAGTCTTGTGAGGAGAACAGACATGCAAAGATAACATGTGGACTAAAATATTACAGATGTTGCCCGGATGTGCAGGATTCCGTGAGGGAATTCAGGAAGAGCCCACTCTACGGGGGGAGGGGTAGAAAGGACCAAGAAACATGTCACGAATGAAATGTTTGCAACGGTACAAGCCGAGAGTCACACAGGCCAGTTGAGTGACTATCTCCGTGGCCTTTGGGAGAAATACCAGGGTCTGGAGTGGAGAGGAAGAGGCAGCATTAAAAGATAAGAGGGAGGTGATGCCCCAGAACTCAGCAACCACCAAGATGCAGGGCCAGAAGGAAAGTGGGTGATGATCTCCAGGTATCTGACATGGAGGGTTGTGTAATTAATAGCACCGTTCACTAGCACAGGGCAAAGGGAAGAAAGGAAGGAGGTCATGGAACTCGTCACCTAGAGGCCAGAACATCAGGGCAGTGTTTGTTTACTAATCCCAGTAACCACCTGAACTGTGTCTGTTTGCTCAGATTATCCCAGTTGCCTTGGCTTCGAGTACACACAGCTCTTGTTGCCACGAACCTTGGAACACCACAACCTACCTGTGCCAAAGTACAATGGAAACATCATAGTCAGGGAGTTTGGAAACCTGGATTGAGTTTTGGCTCCGAAACTGTCTGAGTGCCAGTATACTCCCTTTTCTACTGGAGATGAAAGCTGCTCCCTGCCTACCTCATCAGTGTGCTGGGAGTGGTGAATGAGATTGTGCATCTAAAAGCTACCCAAACATCAGAAGGGGGATAGGACAGATCCACAAGCCCTCTAACCCAAGAATTCGGACGGGTACGAGATTTGGGGGCAGTGACAGAAAGGTAATGAAAATGAAAATCACCCCCTGCCTCGAAGTTAGTAGGCCCGACTCATGAAGATGAAACTTCTTTCAAGAGGATTTTTGCCAAGTGGAGCCGCGCAAAGGAAAGTATTCTGTCCAATCTGCCCAGCATGGGCTCCAGATTGCTGAGCTTTGGGGAGGCTCATTTATCAGAGGAAAACAACAACGAGTTTCTTGGTCTAGTGACCTTCACTTGTACAGGTGGTAGCCTTTCATCTTGGCCCACCTCCAGTTGGGATCATTCCATTCAGCTTCTTGTCATCCTAGCGTCAACGTTGTTGGGAACATCGTCCTTCCCTTCCTGTCTTGGAAATTTCCACCATTAGGAGAATATCTGACTATATTTGTGTGTGTGCAGGCTGGATTTTCTCTGTTTCATAATGAGGACATTTTTCTTGTGAGACCAACTTCCAAGGAGCTTATTCTTAGAAGCTAGCCCCAAGACCTTTTCTCACTAACCAGGTAAATTAGAGAATGAGAGACCATAATCGCCGTTTGGAAAGTCTTGGTCAGTGGCAAAGGATCACTAGTGGCCAGGCAGATAACGTCGATGTGTGCAGTGGCCAGTGGGTTTAAGACAAGTGGGAAGGATAAGGGCTGGAGTGTACATTCCACATCTAAACTCATCCACCTTTCTAGAAAGCAAAACATTGCTCACAAGAGTTCCTTGTTCTCCACACCCCTGCCAGCACCTGTTAGCTCATGTCTTCCTGATGATAGCCATTCTAACAGGTGTGAGATGATACCTCGTTGTGGTTTTGATTTGCATTTCCCAGGTGATTAGTGATGCTGAGCATCTTTTCATGTACCTGTTGGCCATTTGCAGGTCTTCTTTGGAAAGACATATATTCAGGTCCTCTGCCTATTTTTTAATCATATTTTTTTCTTTTACTACTGAGTTATATGAGCTTTTTCTATATTTTGGATGTTAACTCCTTATCATATAGATGGTTTGCAAATATTTCCTCCCATTCTGCAGATTGCCTTTTCATTTTGGGATTTTTTTTTTCTTTTGCTGTGCTGGAGGTTCCTCAAAAATTTATAAATAGAACTGCCATAAAATCCAGCAACTCTACTTCTGAGTGTATGTTCAAAGGAAATGAAATCGGGATCTCAAAGAAATATAGTATCTGTACTCCCGTGTTTGTTGCAACATTATTCAATGCGCAACAGCCAAGCTATGGAAAAAATGAAGTGTCTGCCATGGATGAAGATATGTTGTGCTGTTGTGTGTGTACATGCATGTATGTGTAATGGAATATTATTTAGCCATGAGAAAGAAGGAATTCCTGCCATTTGCAATAACATGGATGGACCTGGAGTGAAATAAGGTGAATTATGCTAAGTGAAATAAGTCATGTAAAGAAAGACAAATACTGTATGATCTCACGTATATGTGGGATCTGAAAAAACCAAACTCATAGAAACAGAGAGTAGGACAGTGGTTACCAGAGGCTGTGGGGGGTGGTGGGGGGAATGGGGAGATATAGATCAAAGTGCACAAACTTCCAGTTGTAAGATAAATGAGTTCTGGGGATATAATGTACAGCATGGTGACTATAGATAACAATACTGTGTTCTGTACTTGGAAGTTACTAAGGGAGTAGATCTTCAGTGTTCTCATCACCACCACCCCCAGACAAATTAATTATGTGAGGTGATGAAGATGTTAACTAACGCTATTGCAGTAATCATTTCACAATATATATGTGTATCAAATCGTGCTATACTCCTAAAGCTTAGAAAATGTTATATGTCAATTATATCTCAAAAAAAAAAAAAGCTGGAAAAATAAAAGGCAGTCTATACTGTATAGTCTAAATAAAACTCATTCGTGGACCTAATTTGGTTTATAGGTAACCAGCTTGCAATCACTAATCTAACTCTTAAAATTTACTAAAGATTTAACTAAACTAAAGATAAGTAAAGAACCAAGGTAGAGAAAGGTACAATTCACAAAGCCAGTTCAAAGAAAATCTGAATTATTGTCTCGCTTTCTGCCTCTCAGTGCAAGACTATTCTTCCTGGTTGCCCTCTCTTCTGACCTTTAGAAAGTTGTATTACTCCATCATGCTTTCTCTGCTTTCCAAATATTTTTCTCTCCTATCCCTTATGGTAGCAATAGTATAGCTAAGGTTCAGGAGAAAGAACACTGGGATTCTGAATCAAAAGATATGCATCTAATCCTGGTTCTACACTATAGTAGCAGATCAGTGTGGAAAAGCTTCCTAAGTTTCATGAGTTTATTCATTAGTGGGTACCAGAGATTGCTCACTTTTCAAAAATTTTAATGGCATTCAAAATTTTTTTATCTTTTTATTATTTTTTTAATTTTTTTAATGTTTATTTACTTTTGAGAAAGAGACAGAGCATGGGCAGGGGAGGGGCAGAGAGAGAGGGAGACACAGAATCCAAAGCAGGCTCCAGGCTCTGAGCCGTCAGCACAGAGCCTGATGTGGGGCTCGAACTCACGAACCGTGAGATCACGACCTGAGTCAAAGTCAGACACTCAACCGACTGAGCCACCCAGGTGCCCCCCAAATTTTTTAATTGCTGTCCAAATACTTCCGAAAAGAGCCAAGTCTAGGATAACCATTTCTGGAAGATCAAAGTCACCACCAATATTTATTAAACTGATGACATTTTTGTCACTGAGACCCCTCCCACCAAAAATGCCAGCCATTATGCAATAGGCATCCACTGGAAAACCAGATTCTTACAAATCTGATTAGCTCCCATTAGAATCATTTTAGAAACACTAACAGTTTAAATAATTGTCTAAGGGGCATTGGGTTTAGACAGAGTTGGGATTAAAAACTTGCTCTATCATTTGAAATCTTTGTGATGTTGAATAATCACCAAGGCTTAGTTTCCCAATCTGTAAAATGGAAAAATAACAACCCTTTCATTGGCAGCAGATTAAATGAGGGTGCATGCAATGCACATAGCACATGGTAAATGCTTAAATAATAGCAATTGATATGATTTATTACAGTACCTCCTTTAACCCTCTTCCTCCATACCAAAGTCTTATATGATCAAAACACAGGCTTACTCTAGAGGTTATAACTTCTTCACTCATGGAAAGGTTTCATAAACATTCTTTTTCTAGCCAAAAGAGTCTGGAAAACTGAAAAATGTGACACAATTTGAAAGGAAGTAGCATTTGGTTGCTTAACATGGGTTTGGTTGGAACAAATACATTTCCTCAAAGTGTTCCAGTAGGACTGTTCCTCAGGTGGCCACTTAACTAAAACACCATATTAGAGAAGAATAAAAAATGTATACGTTTTAGAAGCTTGAAGCCATTATGTGCTTTTGGTTTTTAAAGATATTTATGTTCCCGATGAATGACAGGGCACAAAATCTCCTGCCATACTCTCCCACCATCTTCACAAAGGGAAAAGTTTGAGTGACAACTCAACTTGTCATAAATTAACCTTTCGAGAAGTCTCCACAGGATTTCTTTTTTGAGAGTATAGAAACTTGGTTCAAGGTGATCATTTTGACTGAAGAATGATGGAACTTGGCCTTTGGGTAGTATGGGGGTTGGGGCAGGGTCAAGAACGGAAGGGATATTGGGTGGAAAAAAGGGTACAGGGACTCTTCTTGTATTATCCCTTTGCCCCAACCCTTGAGAACTCCTGAAAGTCTTCACCTTATGGGGAGGTAGCATGTTTGGCTTCTTAAAACTTGTGACACACTCATCTGGGGACAAAGTCCACTGTGTCTTTGGATTTCAAAAACAGTTTCTTGCTCAAGATTTGTTCCTCAATTGGGTTTGAACCAAAATGAGGAATACCAGATAATGCTAACTGGATTTTTAGCGTATTAGAATTTCAAACACTGGAACAATGCCTGGTAGATGAGTCCTTGGATATAGAAGCAAATAACTTTGTAACTGGAACACTTCTTAGTTCAGCATCCATATTTGGTAAGCAAAGAAAATGAGGCCCAAAGAAGTCGAATGGGTCACCTAAAGTAGGAGTTGGCACACTGGGGCTCACGGACCCAATCTGGCCTACCACCTTTTTTTCTAAGTAAGGTTTTATTGGAAAAGAGCCATACTCATCCATTTATGTATTGTCTCTGGTTGTTTTCTTCCTAAAATAGCAAAGTGGAGTAGTTGCAACAGGGGCCATATGACACTCAAAACCTAAAACATTTACTCTCTGGTCTTTTTTTTTTTTTAAATATGAAATTTATTGTCAAATTGGTTTCCATACAACACCCAGTGCTCATCCCAACAGGTGCCCTCCTCAATACCCATCCCCCACCCTCCCCTCCCTCCCACCCCCCCATCAACCCTCAGTTTTTTCCCAATTTTTAGGAGTCTCTTATGTTTTGGATCCCTGCCTCTAACTTTTTTTTTTCCTTCCCCTCCCCTATGGTCTTTTGTTAAGTTCCTCAGGATCCACTAGAGCGAAAACATATGGTATCTGTCTTTCTCTGTATGACTTATTTCACTTAGCATAACACTCTCCAGTTCTATCCACATTGCTACAAAAGGCCATATTTCATTCTTTCTCATTGCCATGTAGTATTCCATTGGGTATATAAACCACAACTTCTTTATCCATTCGTCAGTTGTGGACATTTAGGCTCTTTCCATAATTTGGCTATTGTTGAAAGTGCTGCTATAAACATTGGCATACAAGTGCCCCTATACATCAGCACTCCTGTATCCCTTGGGTAAATTCCTAGCAGTGCTATTGCTGGGTCATACGGTAGATCTATTTTTAATTTTTTGAGAAGCCTCCACACTGTTTTCCAGAGCGGCTGCACCAGTTTGCATTCCCACCAGCAGTGCAAGAGGGTTCCAGTTTCTCCACATCCTTGCCAGCATCTATAGTCTCCTGATTTGTTCATTTTAGCCACTCTGACTGGCGTGAGGTGATATCTGAGTGTGGTTTTGATTTGTATTTCTCTGATGAGGAGCGACGTTGAGCATCTTTTCATGTGTCTGTTGGCCATCTGGATGTCTTCTTTAGAGAAGTGTCTATTCATGTTTTCTGCCCATTTCTTCACTGGATTATTTGTTTTTTGGGTGTGGTGAGCTCTTTATAGATTCTGGATACTAGCCCTTTGTCTGATATGTCATTTGCAAATATCTTTTCCCATTCTGTTGGTTGCCTTTTAGTTTTGTTGATTGTTTCCTTTGCAGTGCAGAAGCTTTTTATCTTCTCGAGGTCCCAATAGTTCATTTTTGCTTTTAATTCCCTTGCCTTTGGGGATGTGTCAAGTAAGAAATTGCTACGGCTAAGGTCAGAGAGGTTTTTTCCTGCTTTCTCCTCTAGGGTTTTGATGGTTTCCTGTCTCACATTCAGGTCCTTTATCCATTTTGAGTTTATTTTTGTGAATGGTGTAAGAAAGTGGTCTAGTTTCATCCTTCTGCATGTTGCTGTCCAGTTCTCCCAGCACCATTTGTTAAAGAGACTGTCTTTTTTCCATTGGATATTCTTTTCTGCTTTGTCAAAGATTAGTTGGCCATACGTTTGTGGGTCTAATTCTGGGGTTTCTATTCTATTCCATTGGTCTATGTGTCTGTTTTTGTGCCAATACCATGCTGTCTTGATGATGACAGCTGTGTAGTAGAGGCTAAAGTCTGGATTGTGATGCTTCCCGCTTTGGTCTTCTTCAAAATTCCTTTGGCTATTCGGGGTCTTTTGTGGTTCCATACAAATTTTAGGATTGCTTGTTCTAGCTTCGAGAAGAATGCTGGTGCAATTTTGATTGGGATTGCATTGAATGTGTAGAGAGCTTTGGGCAGTATTGACATCTGGTCCTTTACAGAAGAAGTGTGCTGACCCCTAATCTAAAACCACACAACTAACTGGTAGAAGGGTCAGGTTTAGAATTAAGGTCTGAATCTTGATCCAGTGACCAGTCTCTTGCATCACCAGAGGAGACAGACATGTTGTAAGGGTGAACGATGGAACACTTATAAATACTTAGGGCCTCCAAATACGAAAAGTGATTGACTCTGAAATATTTGTATTATTTTTACTGCTGCCATCATCAATATCAGGAGACCCTTCTAAATCTGCCTGTCTTACACTGGACTTTCACCAAGGTCAAAAGCTGGGGATGAACTTCGTTCTCCACAGCCTGTATATCCGCTTATCCCAGACACCTGCCAATCTGCTCGTCAGACATGCTGTTGTAACACGTCCTCTTTCTGTGCCTTTAAAAAATAATTCCTGTTTAAGGCTCATTCAGCATCCTAATAAGGATTTCATGAAGATTAAGCAGCAAGGGCATTTAAAGAACAAATCCCACCCGACAAACTTCATAGCGTTTTACAATGTAAATTTCAAATTAGCAGATGAAAGAAAGGCAAGGGATCTTATATCCCTGCCTTTTAGCAAAACACTTGAGACAGGATCTCTCACAAAATGTTAGTGGCAACGCTATTTTATATCAGCCTTTGCCAGTTCACAGGGGCTTGAATGCGCCCTCGTCGACTGAAGAAAGAGTGATCACAAATGGGAACCCAAGGAGTTTGAGTGTGAACGTGGCACCTATGAGTTTATTAAGTAATGTCATAAGTGACCTTGACTTGATGGCACTAACGTCATCAGATCAAATCACATATGTAGGTGGCGCTCAAATATATAATAAAATCTCAACAAAGTTCAGGCAAATAAGAAAAAGAAATTAAAAGTAGATACATGTTCATGGGTACAGCCAACTGCAAATATATAAATAAGCCAAAGGTTCACCACTGAGGCAGCTCTTCCAAATTTCAGAGTCCCTGATGTCACTGAACACCAAAAATACTGAATTGGAGGTTAGGGTTCCTAGTACTGAGTATCAACATTCGGGTACAGCTTATTCCTTTCCCAATTTTGGAGCTGGAGAACTGTAACGTGGCAGATTGGCAGCTAAACAATAAGAGAGCCACTGATTCACTTATTCATGTATTCATGTATTCATGTATTCATTCATTCATTCATTCATTCATTCAAAAACTGTTTATTGGATACCTGCCACGTGCTTGTCACCATTACAAGTACTGAGGTCACAGCAGCAAACAAGCAGGCACAGATCCTGCCCTCATGGCCTCATAAAGTTCCCTCTCTGTCTCTCTCTGTCTCTCTGTCTCTCTGTCTCTGTCTCTCTCTCTCTCTCTCTCACACACACACACACACACACACACACACACACACACACTTGCCAAGAGACAGTAAGCACCAAGAGGTAAATTAATGCTGGGTAATGGGATATAGAATAATTGAAGAGTAAGAAACAGAATGTACTACTTTAGACAGAAGGATGAGGGAAGGCCTTTCAATGATGTGGTATTTGAACCTCGGAAGGATGTTCCAGGCAGAAGAAAGAGAAGTGCAGAGGTCCTGAAATGAGAGTATACTTGACATTTGGGGAACAGAAAGCAAGTTAGGGAGAACAAAAAGGACAGATCCTGGGAGCTGAGATCAGAAAGGCAGACAGGTGCAAAGTGAATGCTGTCTTGGAGGTTTGGGCAGGATTCCTATTTTATTTTTATTGACATAATGAGACATTTTAAGTTAGGTACTAACACCTTAAAAAGATTACTCTGGGGGCACCTGGGTGGCTCAATCAGTTGAGCGTCCGACTTTGGCTCAGGTCATGATCTTGTTGTTCGTGGGTTGGAGCCCCACGTTGGGCTCTGTGCTGACAGCTCAGAGCCTGGAGCCTGTTTCAAATTCTGTGTTCATGTTCTCTCTCTCTCTCTCTCTCTCTCTCTCTCTCTCTCTCTCTCTCAATAATAAATAAACATTTAAAACACTTTTAATAATAAAAAAAAAGATTACTCTGGTTGAGAACTGCCTACAAGGGGGCGGGTAGAAGAAGGAAGACCAGCGGAGAGATTACTGCACTATTCCACATGACAGGTGGTCTTGGTCTGGACCAGCAGCAGAGATGGTAAAAAATGGTTGGTTTGTGGTTGGTTTATGGATTACTTTTGAAAGCGGAACCCATAGGATTTATCACCGTTTGAGATGTGGGAAGTAAAGGAGTCACAGATGCCTCCAAGGATTTTGGCCTAAGCATCTAGATGGGTCAAATAGCCATTTTACTCAAATAGAGAAACTCAGGGAAAGGGACACTTGAATGGGCCAAAATCAAGAGTTCAGTCTCTAAATTCTGTGAGTCACTGGAAGACACACACCACCCTTCCTCACAGCTGATGGGGGGGGGGGTCCTCCCTCTTCTTCTGATGCTAAGAAGTCCTCATGAACTCAAGTTCATGCCATGGTAACCAACCTTAGCGAGCAACTATTATGTTCAAGAAGAAAAACATCTAAGAATGCAGAGAGAAAAGAAGAAAGCCATAGAACAGACATAAAATTGCCTCTAGCAATAAAAAGCCAAAAGTCAAATTTGTTGAGAAAATGAGTGCCAAGTAGCAGAGAGCAATCTTGTTTGGGGGGTATTGTATTTGAAAACAGATCTTGGTGAGGGCACGTCTAGGGGTGACAATAGAAAAACAAAAGGATTAGAGAAGATGTTAATTTACATGCTGCATTTAGAAAGTAGAGCGACATGCGAGTTAGAATCTATTGTTCTTACATTCAGAACAAAGGAAGCAAGATAAATAGTGTTCAATGGTATAATGTCGTGATTAGTTGGTTATCTTCAAAACTTCTTTCTTTTTTTGGAGCTCCAGCTTCTCTGTTAAATATAAGGTTTGGACAATGTTTCCACCTTCCGCATTTTTATAAATTCTGGATTACAGCCCCTCCCTCACTAACATTCTCACCTCACAGCATGAACCCCTCCCACGGGAAGATGCATGTTCACAGAGGGAGGGGACCTGCTTCAAAGCATTCAGAGAGGAAGAAGGTGATGATACTGACAAAAATTAGGTCCAAGAAAATGAGATCAGATCCACCCTCACTCCCATAAGAGGTCACAAAAACTCTTCTTTCAACCTTAGAGACCGCTAACCCTAAGCGTTAAAACTCCTATACTGCTTTCCCCCAAGGTTTTTTTCTGGAATTTCCAATGGGAGGCATCAGCCATACACTACAAGCTCTGATGGCTCCCAACTCCCCACTTCCCACCCCACATCCAATCATGAAAGTCAGGTTTTCTCAATCGCACCATCACTGACATTTTGAGCCAAATAATTCTCTGTTGCGGGGAGGTGTCCTGTGTTTTGCAGAATGTTTGACAGCTTCTCCAGCCTCTATTCTCTAGATTCCAGTAGCAACTCCCTTTCCATCCTCTCCAGTGAGGACAACTAACATTGCCAAATGTCCCCTGGGGAGACAAAATTGTCTCCGGTGGGGAACCACTGATCTAAGTTGAGCAGATCCAATGGATCCCGTTTCCTTGCTTCAGTGAAATGTCACCCTGGGCATCATGCCCTCTGACCACTGCTCATCAAAGTAGTTTATAGATAACAAGATTTACCGGTGATATAAATTCCCATCTATACAATTAAGGGGGACATGGTTTATTTGTGTATTAGCATATCCAGCTGCTTGTTTGCTCTGGCTTGGTATTTCAGTCCAAGTATCGTGGTTTGGCATAAATAATACCCAGTCAGCTGAAGGCTGAATGATATTGTAAATATCCAAGTCCTAAACTACTGTGGTTTTTTTTTTTTCAAGTATACTCCATACAAACCACTCTGAGCTTGAAAAGGAAGGAAAAAAACCCAACCCCACTGCCATTACTTAAATAGGCCCATTAAAAATGAGCTGTGAGTGAAATACGGCTTTATTAAACAGATGACATTACATCAGGAATGATGAATCATAAAGTTTCTTTTCAGTATTACAATGGTATACGACCTTTTAAACTTTAATCATTCACCTCCTATTCTCAACTACCGTCAGGTGTGCAGGCTTCTTGCTGATTACATTAACATGAGGCAGCTGGGGAGCTTTTGCCATCAAATCTCGACAGGCTTTTACTAGCATGGCTCAGCGACACACAGCCAGAGCTGGGGCAGCCCCGGGCCCGTCTGGAAAGGGAAGTGGGGCTGCTCTGTGTCTGTGCGGGCTCAAGAGGGACGGGGAAAGAACACTCTCGTCTTGCATATCATGTACTCCCACGACCTGGCGGAGAGTCTGGCACACAGTAGGGATTCCAGCAGTGTTCGCTGAGCAGATCTCAGAGTTCAAGGTATTGGAATAATCCATAACATCTGCACAGGACTTCCAGTTTACAAAGAACGTAAGTCAGCCTTCACAGGGACCTGGTAAAGAAGGGCCCAGGTAGCAGAGAGTAGAGCTAGGCTACAAGATTGTGTTCTTTCCACAATTTGGCACAGCGGATACAGGACAATGTTGTGCTATTGCTGAGAACACAGGCTTGGCTTCCATTTCATCACTGCTACTCTGTTAACGGGCTCGTTCACAAGGCACTTCAACTCCCCAAGCCCTAAGGTCTTCGTAGGTCTATGGCGATGACCATTTGAGGTGATGCATGTAAAAAGTTCACCATGATGGACGGGACCTGGTGAGTGTCCCACAAACGTTATTTATGATTATCGATATCTTCCTAAAAATATCCTGTGGGGAGACAGAACACTGGCATCACAGAATCCTTATGGGAAATGCAGGATTTGAAATCCCTGTCACCCCTAGACACTGACCAAGCCCTCATTCACCTCCACTTCCCTTTCTCTTTGGCTCTTTTTTCTAGGTCTTAAGATGAAGAGTAAAGGACAACTTGTCACTTGCCCCTCAACAACTGCATCCTGCAACCTGGCACCACAAACATCCTTGGGTCCTTTTGGAGAAGTTCCGTATAATGATGTCGCTGTGTCAGTGATAATCTAACTACCATCTAGGTGTCTTTTATTATAGTTCTCCTGCCTCTGATTTCCCATTAATAATTTAAATGGCACAGAAAAAAA
Source organism: Herpailurus yagouaroundi (assembly GCF_014898765.1). Lineage (NCBI taxonomy): Eukaryota > Metazoa > Chordata > Mammalia > Carnivora > Felidae > Herpailurus > Herpailurus yagouaroundi. The sequence goes on from NW_024412470.1 coordinate 8,743,236, forward strand.
TATAAAGAGGTTCCAGAAAAATTTTAGTAAATTTTATATAACAATTTTGAAGCAGATTAATAAAAAAATAAGAAATTTTGAAATAAATCTTGAATCTCTGAATTGTGGCTATGTAAGAAAACTGTCATAACTTTTCCCCAAAATGTTGAAAATTTCTCTTCATTCAGAATCTGTCATTATTTTGTCCTAAGAGAACATACACTCTGTTCCTCACGAAACTTACTCCAAAATTAAGGATTCATGTATCATTTAGGATGCTTTTGGCTATAAATTTCAGAAACACCAGTTAAAGCGTCATAAACGAGGGGCGCCTGGGTGGCTCAGTCGTTCAGCGTCTGACTTCGGCTCAGGTCACGATCTCACGGTCCATGAGTTGGAGCCCTGCGTCGGGCTCTGTGCTGACAGCTCGGAGCCTGGAGCCTGCTTCGGATTCTGTGTCTCCCTCTCTCTCTCTGCCCCTCCCCTGCTCATGCTCTATCTCAAAAATGAATAAAAACATTAAAAAAATTGAAAAAAAATAAAGTGTCATAAATGAGAAACAACGTCAAGTCAGAAGATGTGTTGGTATTGGGGTTTGTTAACTTGGTAGTGCAATGATTGTCAGTAAGACTCAGGCTTTTTTCATCTTTGATTTGCTATCGTTGAGTTGTTGCCTTGGTCCTTCATCTAGTTCCTCCCAAGAAGCTATTGCATCTTCTCAACATAGTCATGTCCGGAGGTAGAAAAGAAAAGGACTATTTCCTCTCACAGGACTCTTGTTAATAGCAAGTAAACTTTCCCCATGACCACGCTCCATAGATATTTTTCTTTTCCCATTGGCTAGATCTGGGCTCTATACTCCCAAACTAATTATTGCCAGAGAGAATGCAATTTCCATGGTTGGCTTAGAACAATTATGATTTATCTCCTTGAAATTGGGGACTCCTTTTTCATGCACAAGGTCATTTAATACCTGAACAAAACTGAAGTTCTGTTTGTAAGGAAAAATGTGATTGGGAATGGCCATTGGGTAGACAAGCAACTTGTCTGCTATTATCCCATTAGCCATGCCTTAGTTCAGTGATTCCTAAACTCATCACCATATTAGAATCACCTTTTAATCATTCTTGTCACATGCTAGATTATATACATTACAATCACGGGGGTAAGACACTGAAATCAGTATTTTTTTAAGTCCCCCAGGTGATTCACAGATGAAAGAAGTCTGGAGGTGACTTCCCCAGCTATTGGTTCAACGGGAGCCCTGATAGCAGAGATCTCTTGAGATATTTCCCTACTGGTCCATAGGGATCCCGTGGTCCCATCCAATTTGGGCACATATAGAAACATCCTACAATATAGTGTTCACCTGAACAGAACATGAAATATACCGTCAGCCTGATCCAGAACCTATGCAATAGTCAAAATCTGAGAGACAACTAAAAGTTTCTGCAAGTTAGCTGAATGCTTTAAAGTACCACGTGCTACATCATTTTATGACTTTTTAACCTGTCTATTATTTCCAAGTGATGATGAAAATAAAGACAAGGTAGCTCTCAACGTCAACTTACGCTATGGAGTTATAGAATCACATAAGTCACCGAGCACAACCCCTGGGATTCGGGCTTCACAAAGCCAAGGAATCTTAGCTATTTTTTCACTGCTGCATCCTCAGTGCCCAGAAGAAGGTCTCTCCTGCCCTGCCCCAGACTTATATCATGTTTTAGGGTTTCTTTTTTTTTTTTTTTTTTTTTTTTCAGTTTATCACTCCATGGCTTAATTTCCTCATCTGCTGTATGGGGGCATTAATACTGTAAATGCTTCGCAAGAGAAAGCAACGAATAAGTGCATTCTGAAGATACAGAATTGAGATCTGTTTCCACCACCAGCCAACTGAGCGACATGGTGGGAGGGGAGGTTATCCCGTGGGTCTCCCCGAGCTTCCGTAGGAAGAGAAATGCTACTCTGTACTACACAAAGTCCCCATGGGATGCCAGTAGGGTGGTGTATGTGAAAGTGCCCTGCAAAACGTCCATGCCTGAAGAGATACGAATTCTGATTTCAAACGGGATAAAGTTAAATGTTCGACTAATTCAAGGCAATATTCCGAGGCCTTCCCTCCAACACGTGCTTTCCTCTTCCTCCCTCCTCCTCTGTCGCTCTCAAAATGTTCATACGGGTCTCCTCTATAAATAACGATAGTGGCATACTGACATCCAGATTTAAACGCTGCAGCACAGCACCCTGTACAAGAAGGCTGGCACAGAGCTTCTATTTCTGTGTGTTTAGTGATATATCCAAGTGTCACTCAACAACAACAGGAAAGGAGCGGCTGTGCCACTATCCCTCACTCGTATCTTCACCCCTCTCCCGCCTACTACTCAGACACATCCCTGACAAGCGCCGCGTGGCTCCACCTGCTCACCACCTGTCAATATTTTGGTTGAAAGAAAAAAAAGATTCCAGCACACGACTCCTAATTTTCACCAGAAGTGCGGATAATCTGAACGAATCATCTATGCTCAGCACTTGCACTGCAAGGCGACTGGGATTCCATTGCTCTCCTCTCTTGAAATGCTCTCTCAGTACCAACGGATCTCAGCAAAGACTATTGCAGACCTTCTGCGATGAGAACCAAAGTATATTCTGGCACTTTACTGAGAGCGCTGGGGAAATACGTTGGACTCCATGATTAGAACTTCAGTCAGAACACAGGGCTAAGGCTCCCACCTCCGGGCAAGGTGACTCCATGGTTTTATCCCTCGTCTGAGCAACCTGAGGCCCTCCTCATTTCTCGCTCTCCTTCCAGAGGCTGAGCTGAGGCCTATCACCAGGAATAGTTAGGGGTCAGGGCCTCATCGACTGAAAAGCCATGTGGCTCACCACAGTCTCCGAGCACGTGGGAACGCGTCGCATGTAAGAAGATCAAACTTTCCCTGGCAGACAAGTGACATCCGAACCTGGCAGTGGTTTTCCTGGCAGTGGTGGGAGAAGAAGTGAATACATGCGTCGATGATTCGCTGTTTGGTTGTTATTAAATATGCCATATGAGACTTGCAGGTTTGTGTGTCTTATACATTTGATCGAGGGAGCCAGCCATCTGTGAGACCAGACAATTGTGAGTTCAAATTCTGACCATAACTTCCCGGCTTTGTGATTTCCAACATGTTACTTTATTCCTCCAGTCCTGTGTCCCCATCTGTGAAATAGGTTTGACAACGCCTAACCTTGAAGATTGGTACGAGGATATTATGAATGTGTATTCACACAGTTCCTACACAGTGGCAGGTGTATAGTAAGTTATAGCTAATACTTATTAAGCCCTAATGGATATTAAACGCTGTTTTCAGCACTTCCTCGGGTACCTCTAATTGTATTAGTAGTTTAAATGCTTCTTTCTTTTGGAAACTTCACCTCTATAATTGGATTTTACCCAAGCTAACAATATCAAGGCCGTGACTGTCTTTTATTTGTTGTGCTAGGATGTACGTCTTCAACAAAAGGCATTGACTTATAGAAAGATGGGTCTCGCCAAAAAGAAGGCATCGTTGAAAATAGTGCCGGCATTTTGGATAGAGTGCGCTGAATAGACTACCTACCCATGGATGGACCTGACTGAAGGTGCAGGAAGGCTGCGTCCAGAGACGCAGGCAGAGTCCTGGGCCAAGGCAATCCCCCTCTCCTTCTCCTGGGAGTCACTATGCCCTGGGTTACCCAGGAGCCAGGACCGGGGCTTGGGGCTTGGGGCTTGGGACTTGTAGAAGAGTGGCACAGGGCAGAAGTCCAGCTCTGTATTCCAGATCCTCCTGCCCTGGGGTCAGAGCACTCATCCCGCTCTGGCCCCAGCATTGTGATGGTGGCAGTGGGAGCTGAGACAGGACCAGGAGGTGGAAGGGCTGTGACCAACAGCTGTGCCAGCCACGACCTTGGCAGTGCAGGGATGTTGACCTGAAGGGGAAGCACACCGCCCCTCCTCTTCCTCCCAATAAGACTTGGATGCTTGAGGGGCTTCTCCTTCTATGTTCACTCAACCAGAAACCACCAAAGTAGATAACAAAGATTGTAAATACCCTAACCAGGATGGAAAAAAAGCTTTCCTTTTTCCAACTTTCAACGTGACTACCACAAGCAAAGGGAAAACAACTAATTTATATATCTGGAACTTTACACAACCTGGGCACTCGGTGATTCCAATTTGTTATTTCACCTTTATCTTTCGATAACGGTATTGTCTTGATTTTACAGACGGGGGTATTGAGTTTTAAGAATGTGAAGCAACTTGACTAAAACCACAGTACTAGTGACAGACCTAGATTCTCAATGACATCTGGCTCTGAAACCCTTTATGTGAAACAACTCCCACCATAATTAGTGTGAAGAATAATAGCATCCTGTTACTTAAGAACTTCTAATTTGTCTCTACTATCAATTAGGTCACGTTTAACCTTTTTAGCTTTATATTCAAGGTGTGCCGCCGTACCTATAAAATACTATTTACCATTAACCTAACCACCAAAAAAAAAAAAAAATAGTACTTAACAAAAACAATTACAGACTCCAGGACAGCACAGGGTGCCAGGTAGGTCCTCAAAAACACTTGCTGAATTGAGTTTGAAAGATTTAAAACTAGCAAATAAAATAATAATAATAATAATAATAATAATAATTAATAATAATAATAATAATGATAATGTTTGGGGTAAGAGCTTCCAACAATATTTGGTACCATATGAAGTTTCCAACAATATTTGGTACCATATCTTACAAAAGAACTCAACATCTCAGAGCCATAGGTGGGTTTAGAGGTGTTACACAAAAGCATATGTGTACTATACAGCCCGAGAAGGGACCCTGCGACTTCTTGGTGGAGATCCCCAATGGTAAAGGACTCACAAACTCCTAACTCCTGACATACCCTTTTCATTTGCCAAAAGCTCACACTGCTGAAAGAAAAAGTAGGGCCCCCTTGCTTGGCCAGTGCATGAGAACACTGGCATCTCCATCTATACAAATGGGTATGATATCCCACGGCGTAGAACATTAGGAAGCTTCATCTTCCTTGCAAGAATAAGCACCAATGTGCCTACTGATGCATGAGTGTGAGCAGTGGTTGCTTCTTCCTGCTGGCCATGAATCTCAGCCTCCCAGGGATTCATGGCCAAATGTCCTTCCACTGAAAAGGCAGAGGTCCTTGGAACAAAAAGGATTACAAAGCATGAAAGCTTTCAGCAGAAAAAGGGAACTGAAAAGGTGCCAGCTTGTAAGAAGATGTGGAAGGGAGAAAACCTTTGATCATTAGGGGATTGAAGAGGAAAGCACTTGGAAGCTGGTGGAAAACCAAGCAGTGTTGCAGAATTCTAAGTTTTAAATGGTCTTTTCCAAAGATTTACTTATTTGTTGAATGCTAATTTTTTTTCAGTCTCTGATTTGTGCCTTTCTTTCAACTTAACTAATTTTCTACTAAGCATACTAGTCAATCAGTGCTGAAAGGGAGTAGGACCAGGTGATCTCAGAGCATTCTGCCCCATGAATGTGTGGGTACCTTATAACAAAGTTAGGCTTAGTGGTGATGGTAAGGGGATAAAAGGATGTGTAGGTAAGGCAAAAGTATTAAGGGGCAGAACACTCGTGGATATCAAGTCACTACTCAGAAATCCCCTTGTGGGAAGATAATGAACCTGAATATCCAAAACCCTTTGGATTAGATGCTGTACCAGCCTCTACCCTGTGACCCTCAGGGATGAGCTAATTTCTACTGTGATATGTGAGCTACTGCTCAGTTTCTGGCAAAATGAAAGATCACCGGGCCAAACCAACTCTAAAGAAGGGATAAATTATAGAAAATTCTGAACAATAGTATATTTTATGGGGACACCTGGGTGGCTCAGTCGGTTAAGTGCCCAACTCTTGGTTTTGGCTCAGGTCATAATCTCACAGTTTGAGATCGAGCCCTTAGTTGAGCTCCATGCTGACAGCACAGAGCCTGCGTGGGATTCTCTCTCTCCCTCTGCTCCTCCCCTGCTCTCTCGCACACATCCTCTCTGCCTCTCTTTCAAAATAAATAAATAAGCTTTAAAAAATAGTATGTTGGGCGCCTAGGTGGCTCCATCAGTTAAGTGTCCGACTTCAGCTCAGGTCATGTTGGAGCCCCGTGCTGGCTTCTGTGCTGACAGCTCAGAGCCTGGAGCCTGCTTCGGATTCTGTGTCTTCTCTCTCTCTGTCTCTGTCTCTGTCTCTCTCTCAAAGATAAATAAACATTAAAAATCTAAAGTTCAATTAAAATTTAAGAAATAGTATATTTTACAGAAAACCAAATCCTACTGCGTTTGAATACACTCACTATCAGGATAACTTGCTAACAAAATATTAAGGTGTTTTGCCCATAAAAATACATTCTTTCTTAGATTTTTATTAATAGGCAAGATTCAATTATGATTAAGTGACACCATGACTAAACACTCTGGTCATCAGAAAAATTAGCGTTAGTCTCCTCAATAGGCTGTAAAAGCCCCCAAATGATCCTCTTTATACTCTCAGCTATACAAAGCTCTTTTCCTTCCCCCATAAATACAGAGAAAATAAACCTCTATTTTCAGTTTTTAGGGCGCCCCCTTCTGCAACTGTTGTACTTAGGCCGGAAAAAGTTTCTCTGCTCCAGGAGGGTTTTTTAAACAATGAGTGCTGGTGGGTTTGTCCCGCTTTTCCACAAAAGAGATTTCTCCCCATATTTCTCTTATTCCTCCCGTTTGCCAGCCACCTTCCCCTCCCTTCTTCTTTTCATAGACCTTATTTTCTCAAGCTGTTCTCAGTTAGGCAATGTGTGCAAAGAGGGCTGATGTTTCCACTCTAGAAGCCTCCAGCGATTACAACCAGTCTCTTTCATGCTGGAACCGTATATTTATCAACCCCAGAGAGCAAAGATGAGGCGGCACCAGGGTAGTGAGTGATGGGAGTTGCTGTCACAGCAGAAACTGTGCTGGTGGAGGCCTTTGGGTAGAAAAAAAAGAGCCTAGGGTTGGGGAGGGATGGAGAGCGCAGAGAAAAAGAAGAGAACGGCTGGGATGAACTTAAAGAAAAGAGCAGGAAGAAAGCAGGGGGTAATTAGAGAGGACTTGGTGGTGTGCACCATTGCTCGTGCCCGCTGGAGATGCCCTCCAGTGGCCAGAAGTGGGTCATAAGTGTAATGAGGCAGGTAGCGTGACATCTGGACTCCTTGGTCCAGCCTCGTGTTTCCACCTGGGCATAACGACTTGAGAGTTTCAGAGCTGAGAGGTAAGTGAGTGATTTGCTCTGATTTTTGTCTTCCTCATCAGATACAGCCACCTATTTTCCTATATGGGAAGAGCTTCCCTTCCTGGCCCTTCCTGACCAACCGGGATAATCAGAGGCAGCTCTAGCCCAGACTGGGTTCCTTCCCGTCCCTCTAGGCCTGTGTGGGTTTAAGAAAACACTGGCTCTAACCCCTGCCCAAGCTCCTCACTTGCAAGCTCCTAATTAGCAACCACTCCAGGCCTTTGAATTTCTAGAGATGCAGATAATTCTCGTTTCTAATAACTTAACTCTTCCAATAACAGCCAGCATTTTTGCAAAGACTGTTTCGTTTCAAGAAAACTGGGCAAGATTGATGCACAGTTCATCCAAACCATGGCCACTGCTTGTGAAACTTCCCAGAGCACTTTTGATCCTGGCAATGGATTAGTATGGTCATCATCAAACACACATATGGCAACCACATTTTCTGAGCCTCCAACAGGGACATACTGGTCTGACAATAGGAAAGAAGGCTTGATAATGGGGAAATGGTACCCATCTCACACATGCTTCTTAAAGTGCTAACCGGCCTCTCTTTACTATTCTCTCCATGACTTGCTTAACAAGTCCTAGACTGAGAATAAGTTTCCTTCTGTATATTCCATGTTTCTCACCCTCAAGCTTTACTCTTTATTTTTCCAGCTTTACACTTGATCTTGGCACATTAGAGATAGCACTAATCTGTGAAAGTTGAGTACAAGCAAGTCTAAATGCTACTGTATCACTATTACACCGTTGCTCCAAATGCTACCCCACATGATACTCAATCAAAACAGGAAAATGGGGCAAGGCACGTGACCTGAGATTTGGCATCGAAGAACATGAGTGCAGGTGGGGGCTTTGACATTTGCTACTTATTAGTATTGTTGATGCTTAATTTCCCATCTGCAAAATTAGAATTAGAACTGTACCTACTTCTTCTAGTGGTTGTGAAAATCAAAAGGTATCAGGGGTGATCAAGCCTTCCAGTGAGAATCACTTACTAGTATAGGTGAATTTAGCAGGCCATCGCAAGAGGTAATTCTAGGCAAAGAGCCTTTCCCAGGACTACCAAATCACACCAGCAGGTCATGTGCTTATCCTGCTGCCTTAGCAGGCAGTCCGACCTGAGTACACAGGAATGTGTAACAACAAACATCACGATAAGAACCCATTGACTTAAGTAGGTGACTTTGTTTGAATCAATCGTCCAGGAGTTATGGAGGAACTGGATGTGTGTTTTTATCTTGTACATATGCTTCCTGACTTGTCTCAGACCCCATAGCTTCAGCAAATCTAAGACAGATCACTGAGCAAAAATTCTCAAGTCTGTTCATTGTTCCACTGGATCCGAGTCGCTTCGCCATATGGGTTTTCTAGAGGCAGGTTAGACACGATCACCTGTTTGGAGAGGAAGAGTAGTGTGCTTGCTGTATAAAATTCCCAGCTGGTTGGGAGAGCAAAGGTATCATGGTATTCTTTGCATGACTTCCCACGAAAAGGAAAGGGGGAGGAACTGGTCCCAGAATAACCAGAGCAAAGTAGATGCTGTTCCCTGTTTTCACCCTGAGAAAAGACAAGGGCTACCTCAAGATGTCCTAAATGACTCTGAGGGGAGCTGAGCTGCCTTGTGCTAATGTCTGGCCCTGTCTGCTACTACTAACGGACCCAAGTTTGTTTGTTTGTTTTTAATTTTTTTAACCTTTATTTATTTTTGAGAGAGAGAGGGAGACACAGAATCTGAAGCAGACTCCAGGCTCTGAACTGTCAGCACAGAGCCTGACGCGGGGCTCGAGCTCACAAACCGTGAGATCACGACCTGAGCCGAAGTCGGACACTCAACCGACGGAGCCACCCAGGCGCTCCACAAACCCAAGTTTTTAAGGAGCACAAATATTCCCAAAATGTGGTGTCCAGCTCCACGCAAGGACAAGTCAAGGAATTCAATGAGAGGGAAGAGAATCGATAGGCAGTATCAGAATTGTATTCAATCCAGGAAGCAAGAGGGTAGCACGAAGCAAGAGAAAAAACAAAGGTCCCCTATGAGAAAGTCACTAGAATATGACAAGGGAAGAAGGTGAGAGTTCCCAAAGACATTACTGATGAAACAAAATCAATGATGAATGCCCAGGCAAGTAGATGAAGTGACAGGAGATGGTAGGAGGGAGGAGGGCACTCAAGCATCGGACAATTCTGCATGATTTCTTCCCTCCATTTCCGGGCTCTTCACAGGAGGCTTAGCACTTGTGCACTGTACATCTTACAGGCAGCACCCAACACCCAGCTGAGTGATACATCACCTTGCCAGGGACCCAAGTGCATCATGCCCCTGTGTATTTTCTGCCCACTGAAATTGTAAGTTACTGGAAAGCAGACCTGTATTTCTTTTCTACCCTTCCGTTCTATGTCCAAACCACAGATGTAATAAAGCACAAAGAAATGAAAACTTATGTCAAAGTCTCAGGTCTAATGCATTTTGGGTCAGAATGACTTACACTAATGTGGGGACCTCGAAGCACCCATCACGTTCAGCTTTCGTAACTGTGGGCAGAAACACAAGTCCTATCAGCAACATAATGGGGACGTTGCTGTTAGTGGGTGCTTCGCAACAAAAGCAAATAATTTGACTGACTTTGGACAGGCTCCAAGACTGGACGATTGCAGAGCGGAAGCACTGGGATTTCTACAGAAGACTGCATCAGAAAAAAATGTATTCTTCTCTGCAATAGAAGTTCCCAATTTCTTGCTTCAGGTGTATCAGAGAATTTTTCCACTGCAAACTCTTAGCTTAGAAATGAGTTTTTCTCTTGCCAGTCTGGATTATGATAAATATCTACCCTACCCCCGTGCCTTATTACACCTGCCTGCTGACAGGAAAGGACTCAGCAAGTTGGTAATGTAGGAGATCCCTTCCCGTATTTGGCACAACCCGATTAGAGCTCTAGTTGTCTTTATTTATCCTTCGCCATTAGATTTGGCTCTCTTGGATTCAAATGACATCTTTAAGGGGAGAAACAAAGAATTTGCAATTGTTTCCCAGCAATGTGCAAATTGGCACTTAATTGAGAATTAATGGTGTGCTAACTGCTCGCTGCAGCCATTCCCCCTGCAAATTGCACTGGGATTGCTTGCACTTTTGACTTTGACATGCTTTTTATAGGGGTACATGAGTAATTTGATCTGTAAAAGGGAGAGAAGATTCCACCTCCTGAAGGAAAAGTACTAATTAGCAGCAAAATCTAACTGCTTTTCTCAGGCAGGGTCTCCTCTCCCTATGTTTGGCTTAATGCAAACCCCTGCCATGCTGAGTTTCTACATTGGATTGTCCAATACAGCCTGTTTAATTTTAATTTGCTTTAGCGGAGTTGATATTCAATTAGCCACACCAATGAAGGAATGCATTAGCATACATAATAATCTCTTAACTTTGGAGAGTTTTAGAGTTTACAAAGCACTTTCCCACTTTCTCTTCATGGGCGTAATTGTATTTAGCAACGATTACAAGCCCCATTTTACAGATGGAGAAATTTGAGTTCAAGGACAGTAAAGGTTATGTCCAAGGTCACATTATCATAAGCAGAGAGGATAAAGATTCCATAGTTTTTAACCCATAGCTTTTTTCCTACTATACCCAGAAAAGAGTATGGTTACTGCTATTGCCTCAGGTACACAACACCCTTTCAATCCCACATTCATATCATTCATTTACTCATCCTTTTTTTTCCAACATGAAGTTTTAGTACACAACCATATGTACATAGTATTTGCTAAATGTTCTTGGAGAAAATTAAAATAAATGCAAGGTGGGATGCACAAAAATTCTTGAGCACATGACAAATATACGTACGATGTTGATATTCATGTCAGGCAAAAACCTAATCCTTGAGAGTGGGGACTATACCCAGTGCATTATCTTAGCCTACCACAGCCCCTATTGGAGTAGAGGGTAGGTAGTACGAAAATACTTGCTGGGAAAAAAAAGGAATAGCTGTGCCCTATCTCCTTGCATTCTCTGCTTTTTCCTTTCTTTATTTTTATTTATACTGCTCATTACTGTTAATTATTTAATAATTAATACATCTTTTAATATTTGTTTATCCTCTCTCCTTCACTGGAGTGTAAGCACCATGAGAATGGGGATGTTTGTCAGTTTCGTCCACTGATATATTTCAAGCATGGAAAACAATGCCTGGTTCTTATTGAATAAATGGCCAGAAATTTAATGGTATCTTTTTTTGCCGGCTTGGTTGGTCAGGGGAGTCTAAGACCGATTTTGCGTTTTTGGATTGCCTGATTTCGAAAGCCATAGTCTGAGAAAATTTGGAAGCTTTACTTATTTTCCTGTCTAAAGAGAGAAGAGACTTCATTCAATGAAAACAACAACAACAACAACAACAAAAACAAACAAAAAACCCACAAAACTTCTTATTTGAGAGTTTCTTCCCAATGGTGCTAGGACAGCTTGGAGAGGAAAGAGTGTCTCTATCTATCTATAATCCTGTCCCTCTCTCCATGGTGTGACTTTGATCTCCTGTCTTAGATGGACCACTGACTATAGGGAAAATCAGGAAATGCCCAGAAATGCCTTCCTGAGGATTCAGACACAGCCTCACAGAGCAAATGTGCAAACAATCAAGTGAATCTGAGAACTTCAGTGCTCTCACCAAAAAGCCTGGGACACGGGGGCCATTTTCTGATCTGTGAAAAAAATCCTTCCCAAAATTCTTCCTAGAATGGGATTGAGGGACTGGGAAGAGGTGGAGAAGAGGTCTTGGCCTCCCGCAGTGAGGATGTGAAGTCTCCAGCTGTGCCAATCCTCATTAGCACCCAGTGGGGGATGGGGGGTGGGGGGCAGACAGCACGCATTTGGAAGACGTTGGCTCACAGCCCAGCCTAAGAAGTCCCCTGAGATGGTCTTTAATAAACCTCCTGGGAAGGGCTGGAAAAGTTAATTAGGATGTAAAAAGGTAGTTTGACTACTTCAAATCAGAAGCAGTTGGAGAGTATTAAATATTTTTTTAAATCCATTTGTTTTACCAAAGGGGGGGGGAGTGGGGATTTCCTGTTCATGGGGTTTTGCCGTAAAAAGCGTAGTTAATATTACAGCATGTGGTCATTGAGAGAGGTTGAGACATTCAGAGCATTACTGTTTCATATGACATGGTATGTAGCTTCTAGATCTGTGCTGTCCCATGGGATAGCTATTAAGACATATGGGCTATTGAGTATGAAATGTGGTGCATGGGACTGAGGAAGCAAATTCTCACTATTACTTAATGCAAACTAATTCATGTCTAAAAATGGACACTTCATTCAGCTACTGGGAAAGTTTTAGAGGAACTCTGGAGCAACATGGCTATGTAAATCTCCTTCTTCAACTGTAAATTTTATTAACCATGAATATTAATCAAGTATTTCTGACGACAACTTAGTGTCTGGATTCAAATGTGCTGTAGTATAAAATACACGCCATATTTCTAAGACCTGGTACAAAAAAAAAAAAAAGATAAAATGTCTCACGAATTGCTTACCTTGATTAAACATTGAAATACTATTCTGGATATATTATGTTAAACAAATGACATTATTTAAAGTAATTTCATCTGATTTTCTTTTACTTTTTTAAATGTAGCTATAGGAAATTTTCATTTTATTTTAATTTTTTAAATTTTATTTATTTCGAGACAGGGTGCGTGTATGTGGGCTAATGTGAGCAAGGGAGGGGCAGCGAGAGAGATGGGGAAAGAACATCTCCAGCCAGCCCCATGCTGTCAGCACAGAGCCTGATGCAGGGCTCAGTCTCACAAACTGTGAGATTATGACCTGAACCTAAATCAGGAGTCGAACGCTTAACCAACTGAGCTACCCAAGAGCCCCAGGAACCTTTTAAATTACATATTTAGCTAACACTTTCATTGGACAATATTTTTCTAGTGAAGCACTGTTATGTGCTGAACTGTGTCCTCCCCACCCCAATTCATATGTTGAAGTCCTAAACTCTAATACCTGAGAATGTGACTATGTTTGGAGATAAGGTCTATAAAGAGGTAATTAGGGTTAAATGAGATCATTGAAGTGGCCCTAATCCAATATGACTGATGTCCTTAGGGGTCATCAGGGGTCACACACACAGAGGAAAGACCATGTGGAAACACATGGAGAAAATGGCCATCTATAAGCCAAGAGGAGAGGTCTTCAGAAGAAACCCACCTTGCCAACACCTTGAAATGGGGTTGAGGGAGACATAACGATGAAGAAAGCATACATAAGAGTATGCAACAAAGGACCCTGACCTAACCTGGATTGTCAGAGAATCCTGAACTGAGACCTGAAGAGTCAGTTTGAGTGAACTGTAATGAAAGGGAATAAGGGAACCATAGAGAGCACATGTGCAAAAGTCCTAGGATGGAAAGAAACTCAAGACCCTTGAGTGATGTAAAATGAAGATGGAGTAGTCGTCAAGGCACAGACTTTGGAAGTTCTAGTAAGTCAACTGGGGATTTGGTTCTTTGTCTTAAGATATAGTATTTTAACAGTGGGGCATATGACCATATTTGTGCTCTGGAAATGAACATTTTGGCTTCTGGATAGAAAATGAATACAAAGCAGTCAAGACTATGTGAAGGTAATTAAGTTAGGAAGCAACTGCAGTAATTCGGGTAAGAGACAATGGTAACTAAGAGACTGGGATTGAGGATGAAGACAGTTGGGTAGATTTCAGAGTCTTTTATCATAGGGCTTCTCCTACTTTAATGTACATAAAAAAAGCATCTAGAAATCTTGCCAAAACGTAGAATCTGGTTCGGTAGGTCTGCAGCAGGGCCTACGGATAGACCTAGAGTTCTGTTAGTCTAACAAGACTCACACAAAAGCAACTTCTGGTCCTCAGACCACACTACAAGTAGTAAGGTTCTCATGTTTAGAATCCACTGGACTTGGTGACATGGTACAAGGGAGGGAGCGAGGGAGCCTAAGGTTTCTAGGGGAATGTTGAGTTTAAAGGGCCTTTGAGATATCCAATAGGAGATACTGAATAGGATGCCATATGAAGAGGGTCTATACAGGGGGAGTTCTGGGCTGGAGACATAAGTTTGTGGATTAATTGCAAGGAGCTGAAGCTATAATGATTGCACAGAGCTGCTGTGGATGTAGGTGTCATCACTTAATGAACAATAAACAGTGATGAGGGCCTAGAACAAAACTTTGGGAAGTAGCAACACATGAAGGCAAAAAAGAAGAAGAAGAAGAAGAAGAAGAAGAAGAAGAAGAAGAAGAAGTCGTCAAAGTAGAAGAAAACCCAAACAGTCTTGTGTGATAGAGATGGAGAGGATATTTCAAGAAGAATAGAGACATTAAGAGTTGCATGCTGCTGGCTGATCAAGTAAGATTAAAACCAAGGTGTTCTGATTGTTTTCACCTCCGCTGCATATTGCGGCTAGAGTTGAATGCCAAACTTTTTGTTTAGTTTCCCTTTGTCCTCTTTCCTCAGCTGGACACTTAACCATGCACTTTACCCATCCCCCATCTTTAGGCAGAGTAACTCAATGACCTTGGAAGCCAGGTGTTGAAAATTGAACAACATAAGAAGGCAAAAAGTTAGAACTCTAACTCACTGCTTGGAGAAGGGCCAGTGATAAATACCTATTTTAGATTTCATCAGGGAGAAATAAATTCATGTCACATTTTAACAATTACACATTTTAGTGTTTATCTTTCACAACCTCTAGGATTATTATAACTGATACATGGAAGAATGTATGTAATCCTCAACTGCCAGATTACAAGTCAAAAAATATATATGTATTTTCCAGTTCTAGGACCACAAGACATAGGTTAACCAAGTTTCTGTGTAGCAGCCTCGTTAAAAACTTAATTCATCTTTTAAGCCCCCTTTAATGTTTTATTGGCTATACATTCTGAGTTTCAAACAAATACATTAGAATAAACTTTTGGAGCCACACCCATTTCTAGGCTGGGAACTGCTTACATAGCAAAGAATTTGTTGCTGAATGATCAATTTGATATGCCTGTCATAACTGCTAAACTATCCAGACATGGTTCATTTATTCCAGTCAACACAATGTCTGAACTGGATTGAAGAAATTGGAGGATCAATAGACCTTAGCCATTGATCTGGAAATGGTCACTCCGGACAGTTGTGGAAAATCAACCAGTCCAGTTGTCTGAAAAACTAACATTGGCAAACAAATTATTTTATCAGTCATCTTTGTTTTTAGTGGCAAGTGGCATGGCTTCAATTTAGAAATGGATATGGTTCACTAACCTCATGGTGACCAGTCTCTAAAGATTGAGAGATGTGTTATATCACAAAAGAGATAGGTTGTAGGAATTCTGCTACATGCACTTTTTATTTACTAAAAAAGAAAATTGATGTGGATAACTTTGTTTAAAACAGTAAAGTAATTATAGCAACATCACATGGGATGACAGGGAGGAATTGGGAACATTCTGCTATAAGGTATCACATTACATACGAAGTGGTATAGTATTATTTGAAAATGAGCTCAAATTAGTCATAAGTGTGTATTATAAACTATGGAGAAACCATTAGAACTAAAGGTTTTAAGATGTATTACTTATATTCTAGAGAAGAGATAAAATATTATATCAAATACTCAGTTAAATCCAGAGAAAGCAGGAAAAAGGGAAGAGATAAGAGATAAAGAACAAATGCAATGGATAGAAAATAGTTACAACCTGTATTATGTATTGTATGTAGATATTCATACAATATATTACTAATTATTTAAATGTGAATGGTTTAAGTACACCAATTACAAGGCAGAGGTTGTCAATGTGAACTAAAACAACCACAAGACACTACTACATGTGGTTAATATGAAATTCACTTTAAATAAAAAGATGCAGGTTGGCTAAAAGTAAAAGGATGGAACAACCCAAGTGTCCATCGATAGATAAATTAATAAAAAGTCGGAGCACACATATACAGTGGAATATGTTCAGCCTTAAGAAGGAAGGAAACTGACACATGCCACAACATAGATGAAACTAGACGCTATGCTAAGCAAAGTAAACCAGACACACACACACACACACACACACACACACACACACACACACACACACAAACACTTATATGAGGTACCTACAGTAGTCAGATTCAAACAAGCTGAAAGTAGAAAGATGGTTTCCAGGACTTGGCAGAGAAAGGAATAGAGAGTAGTGCCTAATAGATACAGAGTTTCAGTTGGGAGAGATGAAACAGTTCTAAAAACAGGTGGTGATGGTTGCAGAACAATGTGAATTTAATTAATGTTCCAGAACTGTATGTTTAAAATGGTAAATTTTAGGGGCATCTGGGTAGCTCAGTTGGTCAAGCTTCTGACCACAGCTCAGGTCATGATCTCGTGGACTGTGGGTTCAAGCCCTGCGTTGGGCTACAGAGCCTGGAGCCTGCTTCGGATTCTGTGTCTCCCTCTCTCTGCCCCCGCCTCACACTCTGTCTCTGTCTCTCTCTCAAAAATAAATAAACGTTAAGAAAATTTGTTAGAAAATGATAAATTTTATGTTATATGTATTTTACCACAATAAAAAATGCACACAAAAAATTGAAGAGATATGCCACATTAAAGAAGATATACCACATTAAAACTAATAAAAAAAAATCCAAAGTTGCTATATTAATGTTAGACAAAATGAACTTCAGAAAAAGGAAGATTATCAAAGATTAAGAGGGAAATTACAAAATTATAATGAGGCTAATTCTCCAAGAATACCTGAAGTAAAATAGGATTTAATTGAAAGGAGAAATATAAAATCCACAATTATAGTTGCATATTTCAACAACCCTGTCAGTACTTGATAAATAAAGAAGTCAGAGAACCAGTAAGGATATAGAAGACTTGAATAACATCATCAAATTGATTTAATTGACACCTGTACAAGATTCTATCCAACAATAGCACAATACATATTCTTCTCAAGCTAACATGGAGTAGTCACCAAAATAAACCACATTCTGGATCATAAAACATACCTGATAACCAAATGTAAAAGAATAAAAATCATACGAAGTATATTCTTAGAACAGATATTAAACTAAAAATCAGTAACAGAAAGATAGCTGAAAATGTATGGAAAGTAAACAACACAATTCTAGATAATCCACATGTCAAAGAAATCTCAAAAGACATTTAAAATACTTTGAACTAAATTAAAATGAAAATATAACTTATCAAAATTTGTGAGATGCAGCAAAAGCAATGCTTAGAGGGAAATTCATAGCATTAAAATAAATGTATTAGAAAAGAAGAAAATCCAAAATCAACAACTAATTTTCTTATGCAAAAAAAAAAAAACCACCTCAATCACTTAGATGAAATGGACTAATTCTATAAAAGACACAAACTACCAAAATTCATAAAAGGAGAAATAGCTAACTGAATATCTCCATATCTATTAAATAAATTTGATTGTTAATAACCTTCCCAAAGAAGAAAATACAAATATCAGGCCCGAATTATCATGGTGAAGCGCACTAAACATTAAAAAGAAATCATATCAATTCTCCATAATCTCTTCAAGAAAACAGAAGGACTAACATTCCCTAACGCATTCTATGAGGCGAGCATTATCCTATACCAACACTAGATAAGAATATTAGGAAAAAGGAAAACTACAGATGAATATCTCTCACGAACCTAGATGCAAATCTGCAACAAAATATTAGCAAATTAAATACAACAATGTACCAAAAAAATCCACCACAACCAAACGAAATGTTTCCTACCTATGCAAGACTGCTTCCACATTCAAAAATCGCTCAGTGGAATTTAACATGTCAACAGGCTTAAAAAATAAATATTATATAATGTTATCAATTGACACAGAAAAAGCATGTGACAAAATCCAAAACCCCTCAATGATAAAAACATTCAGCAAACTAGGAATAGAGCGACACCTCCTCAATCAGATAGGGATTTCATTAAATCTATAGATTGCCTTGGGTAGTGTTGACATCTTAATAATATTATCCTCCAACCCATGAACATGATATGTCTTCCTATTTCTTTATTTGTGTCTTGGTCTAGGAATTCAGTGCAGTTGAAATCGAAATCTCAACAAGCTCTTCCGTAGATAGCAACAAATCGACTATAAAGTTTATGTGGAATGGATAAAGACCTAGAACAACTAACACAATATTGAAGAACACAGCTGGAGGGCTGGGACAATCTGATTCCAAGACTTACTGTGAAGATCCAGTAACAAGACAGTGTGGTAAAGATGAGACACGTAAATCAACGGAACAAAACAGCGAACTCAGAAACAGACCCCTACAAATATAGTCAACTGATTTCTTTCTTTCTTTTTTTAATTGTGATAAAATATTCATCGTATCAAATTACTGTTTTAACAATTTTTAAGCTTTCAACTCACTGGCATTAATTACATTTACATAACTGCACAGCCATCATCACTATCCACCTCTGGAACTTATTCATCATCTCAGACTGAAAGTCTGTATCTATTAAATGACAACTTCCCATTGTCCCTTCCTCCTAGCCCCTGATAACTACTATTCTTCATTATTTCTATGAATTTACTATTCTGGGTTTGGAAAAAAGTGCGACGACCTAAGTAATTTTGAAAATAAGTGGTGTCTGTAATACTAAAAGCAAAAGGAACTGTACAGAAATACTGTACTCTACTTGAAAAGTTTCCCCTGGGCATATGAGTTGAACTTCTGAGACCATGTACACATGTATACTGGAATTAAACAATGGAGTACATGGGTGTCAAATGGTGGGATTAGGGATTATGCAAAGGAAATGGGCATTGGCAAGAGAAATCTTAGAAATCTTGACTACTAAATGTATGCGGTATCCTGGGTGACATTCTAGACCAGAAAAAGGACATTAGATAAAAACTAAGGAAATGCAAATAAACGATGAACCTTAGTTCATAAGAATGTATCAATGTTGGTTCATCAGTTGTTACAAATGTATCACACTAACATAAGATAATAAATAATAGGGGAACCAAATGTTGAGTGTATGGAAACTCTCTGTACTATCCTTGCCTTTTTCTGTAGATCTGAAACTATTCTAAAATAAAAAGTTAATTGACTATAGAGAACAAACTGCTGGTTACCGGAGGATAGGTTGGTGGGGGGATGGGTGAAATAAGTGAAAGAGATTAAGGAGTGCACTTGTGATGAGCACTGGGTGATGTGTGAAATCACTGAATCGCTATTTTGTACACATGAACTAATATAACACTGTATGTTAACTATGTTGGAATTAAAATAAAAAAAAAACACTAATAAGTAATTGAGAGAGAGAGAAAGTATATGGTATCTGGTTACAGGGCAAGTGTGATCACGTCCCCCCTCTGTATCTTTCACTTATTCCTCCAGATCAACTTCCCACTCATCTCTATCCTGTTGCATGCCCTTGGCCTGTGGCTTCCAGTAGCCTTCAGGCAATTGTAGGCAACAGCAAGAGATCAAGGAGAAAAACAGGAGAATGGAAAATGAAACCAGAGAATGTACTTCTTGGGCTGTTACCCTGCAGGATTGTGTTCAGTAGACAGTCTCTCCATGTAACTCTCTCCAGATGCCTGTAGCAGATTTCTGTCTTGCCCTTTGTGTCTAAAGTAATAACAATTCCCTTTTGTCACTAGCCTGGGAGTACTGCACTCTCTCGTTGGTTTCCCTAAGCCTTGCCATGCCCAGCTCTTTGTAAATAATCCCTTTATTAAACTTTCGCCAATAACCTAGCTTGTGTGTGCCATCTGATACTTGGCTGAAATCTGGTGGCTGAACCCTAGATTTCCTGACTCAAGCAACAAATGTCTTTGCAAAGCAAAGAGATAAAGTAACACGTTTAACTTCTAGGAGTCTCATCTAGAAGCCTGGAATAATATTCATCCAAAAACCTGGAATAACATTTCCTATTTCAAAGTCTGTGGTGGATTGCCAATGAAATAGTATGAAAGATCCTAAGACACTGCCTGACATTATTACATCACTTTTTTATCATGTCCTTCTTATGTAGTGGGGGCCGCTGGTATTGCACAATCTTTTCAGAAGGACACAGGATGTTAGTGCCCTTTACAGAGTACTTTAAGGAACCATGAGGGGCTGACTAGAGAATCTGAGCCATCCAAGGAATCGAAGGTGTTTCCATCACAGCCCCAAGGAGTGGAACGATAGAACCAATATCTGTCAGGGAAAATCACTTCCATCAGCAAAGAAACTGATTACTAAGTTCAGGCAGAGAGTACACTAAAGTCAGAATCTGCTTGTCTGTTTGATTTTCAAAGAAGTGAGAGAATCATATTCAAGGAGAATGATTTATATTTGTACAATGTAATTTACAAAATATCTTTACCTTTCTCTTATTGGATTTACTCACCAATAATAGGAACTAGATATTCTCTGAAAGAATTTCAGAGAGATCCTGTGACCTGGCTAAGGTTACCCAACTTGTGAGTGGGCAGGAGGGGCATTTGCATGGAATCTGGCACTTCTGTGTTGAAGAAGCCACTTGAGGGCTGGGGAGACAAGAGGCCAGGAACAGGGGTAGGTTACACAGAGTGTCAGGGCAGAAGAATCAGTCAGATATCTATGAAGACAATCATCTTGAACACTGAACGGGGTAAAGAGGAGACATTACAACCTTGATCCTTTTTTGCTGGTCCCTCTGGTTTGTAAAGAGCTCAGGGCTAACACAGATTTAGGATTCTTAAGGTCTCTGACACATGAACAAATTGGGATTTGATCTTCATATTCAGTGTGAAAATACTGTTTCTAATGGAAGACTTGATTCAACCCAGGACCATAAATACCCAACAGCAGCATGAATACCCAGTACCCTTGCTGCCTACAGCATAAAGTTTTCTTTAACATCCAGGTACCCTCATTTGCCTTCTCAGCAAATAAAGTTTCTCACTATTAGACTTCTCAAATACCAAGCTCCTCGGTATATCATTTTTCCATTTGCAGTAACTTGAGACAGACAACTTTTTGTCACACCCAGAGGGTTTCTTTTTACTTCAATTATATAATAGGTTTCCTGGCATTTTTGTCCCCAAATGTAGGTTAAAAAGTGCTTGCTAAAATTAACTTCTGTTATTTTGCACTCACAGGGCTTCTGGGGAAGGGCTGTCCACTTAAAATAGCTTCTAAGGGAACTATTCAGGACACTTGTAACTTTAGGTTTTATTAAATGACACAAGCTGCTGATGCTGGTTTTCCTTGACATGTAACTGAATCTCATTTGATCGGGGAAAAAAATGTTCCCTGTGTTGCTGGTGAAATACTGAAGCTCCATGGCTATGCTATACTGCCATTTTAGCAGTCTGGATTGGGGGTGAGTGTGGTAGAGCGTGGGGAAATCTAAAGATGAATGAATATGACAGCTTGGTAGAGACAGCACAACTCAGGCCAAAGGGCACTCAGGGACTTTGGCCTCTCTCCTGGTGGCCAGCTATGTATCTTGGAAAAGGCAGGAGGAAAACACAAATCACAGAACTGTCTTGCTGTATGATAAGAGCTAGATGTCGGCGATGCACAAGTTCACAATGATACACACTCACACACACAGAAGCAAAACACACATTATTGTTGCCTGGTTGTAGAATTCATGTCTCCATATACTCCACACTGATTGTTCTCTCATGAGGTATTCACATATTTATATGAGTATGTATATGAATATGAATACATATTATATACGAATTACATTGTTAGATATAAACCATTTTTTCTCCAGGTCACATCAACCCTGGAGAAAACTAGGGACAGATATCAACCATATTGCAATGGTATATGGATCCAAGGAACCATGCTATTTCATCATCATGACTGCCCTCTTCTGGGGGGCTCACATTCCTCCTTAGTGGCACCTGTGACTGGGACTCCCTACTAAAGATGGGCTATTGTGCCTTCTGCCCACCCAGAATGCCCCATCCTTACCTGAAGAGCCCTTTTAGGACCTGCTCTGGTCATTGACTCTATTTTTTATTCTTTCCTGCTGTTGCAGTTCCTTCATTTTCCAAACACCACTGCAACAATATTGGCTCCTACCTTGCAAGCACTTGTGTGCAAGATCTTCGGAATATCCTGAGATGGAGGTCTCCCGATGCTGACAGTGGAGGTTCTCGGCACAACAGGGAGCTCTTCAAGCCCTAGGATGTGGAGCACAGGAATGGAGTGGCGATGATGGCTCAAAATTTTGCTCTTGGCCAGATTCTACCTTTCTTACTGTCCCCTAGTCCAAAACAAATGCTGACAACCTCAACCCCATTTGCCTTGGAGGCCATCAGGATTGATCCTTTATTAATGTTCCTGGAAGTCACTGGAAGACGCTCCTATCATTCATGACTGCCCCCATGTCCTGATCCCAATTTCCACACTGCACTGGATGCCCTTAACAGGACCCCATTTCCCAAACCTGCCTATTTCCTAATACTTGTCTTCTGTACCCTCTAGAACTTATGAGCCCTCATCACAACATCTCCTCTACCTCCAAATTCTTCTCAAAATATCTTCTTGCTCTACATCAAACCTATCTCTCCCCTGAGGACACTGCTCCCCCCGTAGCCCTCTCTTATTGTAACATATTCTTTCCTCCTTCAGTGCCGCTAGCTGGAAGAAATGCTCTCCCCTGAGATGTCCTGTTGCTTCTAGTTTGGAACACTATAACATCCCTCTCCCCTCTACACCAGTAAGTGAGAGAACTTACCCTGTCTGCACACACCACTAGCTGCATCTCCTTGCTACGGCCATCTTCAGACACCTTCCTTGTTATCTAACTACTGCTTATTGGTTAACCATCTCACTTCCCCGTGCACCTAACTCCAACAGTCATTCCACTGGGACATAAACTCCAAAGGTCATATCCCCCTTTTAGTCGTCCTTTCCTCCCTTCATATTCTTGCATCCACCTAACATCCAGCTTAAATTCCATCACCCGTTATTTTTAATCACGTCATTGTAGACTTCTTCATCTCCACTGTCCCTCTCTCTCTTGATTCTATTCACCTTGCAAAACTCTCAAGCCTAGTTATACACAGCTCTGTGCCTATTCTGCACCCACACTTCCTGGGAAAACTCCCACAACTATCTTCTTGGATCATTTTAAAATTCATGACCACTTGCTTCAAGTAAGCTATTAACTTCATTCAGCAATCCTACTGTTATCTCCCTAGTCTATTTCCTCTCCCCCTTTCCTCATGACTCTTTCCTGCCTTCTCCCCTGTCCTCAAATCTCCAACTCCTCTTCCCTCATTATTTCTTAGCTAGTGACCTTACCCCCTATTTAAATATATATTTTATTTTTTTAAGTAAAAGCAATTAGAAGGGAATGTCCAGACTTCTCTACCATCATATTTATGAAACTACCCTTATCGACATCTACACCTTTTGCTTTCTCTCTGTAACTGTAAATGAAATGACCATGATCCCATCTAAACCCATCCCAATGGCTTGTTCATCAGGTCCCTTCCTCTCTTGCCTACCCTAGGACGATGCTCTAGCAATGCCCCTTCTTTCTCCTGTATCATGAAAGTTTCCTCTCTTCTAGATCATTCCCAATGGCATATAAACATGTTATGATTTCTCCCAACTTCAGAAGTATATTTGTTCTTGATCTCACATCTCTCTCCAAGGGCCATTCCATTTATTTCTTCTTTGTAATACATTTCCCTAAAGAGATTTATGTTCTCACTATCTTCAGGTCTTCTCTTCCACCCTCTCCTAATACATGGCAATCAGTCTTCTAACTGGAACTTCACTGAAATAGCTCCTGACCAGGTCACCAATGACGGTGCTGAAACCATCCTGCACTTCCCAGGGTTCATCTTACCCGCCCCACTGGCAGCATTAAACACAATCAATCATTTCCTCCTACTTCATTTTTTCTGGCTGCTCATTTTCTGCCTTCTTTGCTTCTTTCCTCCGCATTTCTCCAACCTTAATGGCTCAGTTCCCAGACCTCCCTTCTTCTCCATCTACACTCACCTTCTAGGTGATTTCAACCAAACTCATGCTTCCAATACTATCCATAGGCCAACAATTTCTAAATGTACATCTTTATCCTGGAATATCTCCTTGACATCCAGACTCCTATACCCAGTTGCCTACTTGATAGCTCCATTTAACATGTCCACAAAAACACTTGATTATTCCCACCAAACTTGCATCCTCAGTAAAGACAATTTTGGCCTTCTAATCATTTAGCACCCAAAATTTAGAGTCATTTGTTCTGTCAGAAAACAAATGCAATCGATTTTATCTTGAGTACATCTCGAACCTGACATTTGTTATTCTCCTGTGTGACCACCACCCAGGCCCAAACCACTATCAATTCTCACCTGTATTCTTACTATCAATTCTCTACTGCCTCCTTTCCAGGACAATTACAGTGGCCCACTCCACAGCAGCTAGAGTAGTGATTTTAAAGCTTAATTTGATCATGTCTCTCCCGTGGTCAGACTCTCTAGTAGCTTTCCATATTACCCGGAGTAAAAGCCAAAGTCCTTAAGTTTCCCCATACACCCCTATGTAATTTAACCCCTCACCACCTCTCTGATTTTATCTCCTACCTCTCTTACTCTGTTCAGCCAAAGGGACGTCCTCCTATCTGTTCCTCACCTCATCTCAGATATCTGCCTAAATGTCACTTGTAGTGAGATCACTCCAAAATAGCAACCTCCATCTCTGGCATTCCCTTTCTCTTTTCCCTGCTTTGCTTTTTTCTACTGAATCTATTGCCATTTGTCATGCTCTCACTTTTGTGTTTACTTTCTGTTCCCTCAACTAAAACAAAAACTTCGTGAATGTAGAGACATTGCCCATTTTACTGACTGCTATATCCCCAATGTCTAGAATAGCATTTGGCATATAGTATACACTCAGTAAGTATTTCTGGAGAGAATGAATCTTGAAATTATGACCATGAAAATCAATATTCGAATAAAAAGGGAAATTCAACAAAGAGGATACCTTGAATATTTCAGATTTATGGGATCAAGTCTAATTTGGGATTTACACAACATCCTGGATGTAGATAGACTAAACAAACCTGGCGAGATGTTGGGTGTAGGAGACAGAACACTGACACTGAGTTGGAACCCTTTTTTTAATTAATTAATTAATTTATTTATTTTTAAATTTACATCCAAGTTAGTTAGCATATAGTGCAACAATGATTTCAGGAGTAGATTCCTTAATGCCCCATGCCCATTTAGCCCATCCCCCCTCCCACAACCCCTTCAGCAACCCTCTGTTTGTTCTCTATATTTAAGAGTCTTTTATGTTTGTCCCCCTCCCTGTTTTTATATTATTTTTGCTTCCCTTCCCTTCCCTGCTTTGTATCATATGAGTGAAGTCATATGATATTTCTCTTTCTCTGACTGACCTCTTTTGCTTAGTGTAATACCCTCTAGTTCCATCTACGAAGTTACAAGTGGCAAGATTTCATTCTTTTTGATTGTCAAAAAATACTCCAATGTATATATATACCACATCTTCTTTATCCATTCATCCATCAATGGACGTTTGGGCTCTTTCCATACTTAGGCTATTGTGGATAGTCCTGCTATAAACATTGGGGTGCATGTGCCCCTTCAAAACAGCACACCTGTATCCCTTGGATAAATACCTAGTAGTGCAATGGCTGGGTGGTAGGGTAGTTCTATTTTTAGTTTTTTGAAGAACCTCCATACTGTTTTCCAGAGTGGCTGCACCAATTTGCATTCCCACCAGCAGTGCAAAAGGGTTCCTCTTTCTCCTCATCCTCCCCAGCATCTGTCCTTGCCTGAGTTGTTAATTTTAGCCATTCTGACAGGTGTGGTGGTATCTCATTGTGGTTTTGATTTGTATTTCCCTGATGATGAGTGATGTTGAGCATTTTTTCATGTGTCGGTTGACCATCTGGATGTCTTCTTTGGAGAAGTGTCTATTCACGTCTTTTGCCCATTTCTTCACTGGATTATTTGTTCTTCGGGTGTTGCGTTTGTTAAGTTCTTTTTATAGTTGTTGGGTACTAACCCTTTATCTGATATGTTCTTTACAAATATCTTCTCCCATTCTGTCAGTTGCCTTTTAGTTTTGCTGAATTCTTCGCTGTGCAGAAGCTTTTTATTTTGATGAGGTCCCAATAGTTCATTTTTGCTTTTGTTTCCCTTGCCTCTGGAAACCTGTTGAGTCAGAAGTTGCTGCGGCCAAGGTCAAAGAGGTTTTTGCCTGCTTTCTCCTCGAGGATTTTGATGGCTTCCTGTCTTACATTTAGGTCTTTCATCCACTTTGAGTTTATTTTTGTGTATAGTGTAAGAAAGTGATCCAGGTTCATTCTTCTGCATGTCGCTGTCCAGTTTTCCCAGCACCATTTGCTGAAGAGTCTGTCTTTATTCCATTGGATATTCTTTCCTGCTTTGTCAAAGATTAGTTGGCCATATGTTTGTGGGTCCATTTCTGTGTTCTCTATTCTGTTCCATTGATCTGAGTGTCTGTTTTGGTGCCAATACCATACTGTCTTGATGATTACAGCTTTGTAATACAGCTTGAAGTCTGTATTATTATTATCATTTAAGTTTATTTATTTATTTTGAAAGAGACAGAGACTGTGCAAGTGGGGGAGGGGCAGAGAGGAGACAGAGAATTCCAAGCAGGCTCCATGCTGTTAGCATGGAGCCCGGCCCTAGGCTCAAACTCACGAAACCTTGAGATCATGACCTGAGGTGAAAGCATGAGTCCGATCCTTAACCAACCTGATCTGTCTTCCCTTGTACGTTAAGGGCTTTTTTCTCTTGCTGCTTTCATGATTCTTTCCTTGTCTGTATATTTTTGTGAAATTGACTATGAAAGTCCTTGTTGGTGATTGGTTTTTGTTGAATCTAATGGGAGTTCTCTATGCTTCCTGGGTTTTGATGTTTGTGTCTTTCCCCAGGTTAGGAAAGTTTTCTGCTATGATTTGCTCACATAAACCTTCTACCCGCTTTTCTCTCTCTTCATCTTCTGGGACCCCTATGATTCTGATGTTATTCCTTTTTAATGAGTCACTAAGTTTTCTAATCTTATATCATGCTCTTTTGCCTTACTCTCCCTCTTTTTTCCTGCTTCATTATTTTCCATAAGATTGCCCTCTATATCATTGATTCATTGCTCTGCTTTATCCATCCTTGCCGCCATGGCATCCATTCGAGATTGCAGCTCAGTTGTAGCATTTTTTATTTCATCCTGAGCTTTTACTTCTTTTATCTCTGCAGAAAGGGCTTGTAATCTATTTTCAACCCCAGCTAGTATTCTTATTATCATGATTCTAAATTCTGGTTCAGACATCTTGCTTGTACCTGTGTTGATTAAGTCCCTGGCTGTAATTTCTTCCTGTTCTTTTTTTTGGGGTGAATTCCTTCATTTTGTCATTTTGAAGGAAGAAAAGGCATTAATAAAGTAAAACAAAATAAAAATTAAACAATTAAAAACAACATAAAAAATCAAATAAAGAATGCTAGATCCTAGGTGTGTTTTGGTCTTATTGTTGAAAGAAACTTGATAGATTAGAGAAAAAAGGGGAAGCTAAGAAAAGAAAAAAAAGGAAAAAAGACAAAGAAGAAAGGAAAACATTTGAAAATTTGAAAAAATGAATACAATAAAATAGAATAAAATGAAATGAAATGATGGAAGTAAAATAGAATATAAAAAGTTTACAAAGAAGTAAAAAATATAGCAGGAAAAAGTTAAAGAAAAATATTTTTAATAAAAAAGGAAAATAAAAACTTTTTTCTCTTTCTGTATTCAAGAATAAGAAAAGAAAAAGGAAAAAAAATGGAATAGATGGACCAGAGAACAGAATCAAATATGATTGAAAACACATCCGGTTTCCCCTAGAAGTCAAATTATGAAGCACTTTATAGTCCATAAACTAAGCAGGGGAGAGACTTGTGGTGTTTCTCAAGAGCACAGTTGGCCCAGTTGGGCAGGGCTTAGTGTAATGGCTCTGTTCTCCACCAGGTAGCACCCCTTAGCTTACTGGGGTAGATTGTTGTGCATGTAGACATGTATGCACGTATGTGGGAGGGGTGAAAATGGTGTCACCCAGCTACCCAGTCTCTAGTATCAGAACTCTATGCTCTCCCCGACCAGCAATCAAGCACCCCTCCTTTGTCTCCAGCTTCCATCCACTCCCCACTTCTACACTGTCCATGCCAAAGCTGTCAGGCTGCCAGGCGGCACCTCCCTCCTGAGTTTTATCTCAGATGGGGCTGTGTTTCACAACCCCTTGCTTCTGAGGGACTGCGGCTTTGACTCGTTCTCACTCTCTGAGGGAGGGTCTCACTGAGCCATGGCCAGGTGCCAGCCACACCCAGGAACGTTCTTGAGACCGTGCTGCTGCTGATGCCCAGAGACTGCAGCCAGGCACCAGCCTGCCCCGGAAAATGTTCGTGTGACCTTGTAGCAGCAGTGTTTCAGGGATTATGGAAAATCACAACACACATCTGGCACCAGGCTTCATCCTTAATGTCCTTGTTCCAGCACCAGCGAATGTGGCCATTCTCTGGGCCTTTGCCTATGCGGAGGCCACACAGCCTCTACCAAATATCCTCCCAGCCGGGGAACCAACTCTCCCTGTGTGGCCTGAGGACTCCTCGGACCTCACTCTCTGCTCCCGGGGATTCGCCCTTCCCACAAGAGTACTGCCAGGTATAAGCTGCAGAGTTTCAGACCCTGCACTCCCCCTGTTTATAGTCTTAATGGAATTTAAACCCTCTCCTTTCTCCTTTCTCCCTTTTTTCTTCAGTCCCTTACATACTCTTTCTTTTCACTCCAGCTGCTTATGTATTCTCCCCAGTCTCCATCCTCTGTCCACAAGCAAAACAGCTCCCTTCCTTCTGCGGCTTCCCTCTCCCCCAGTTCACCTCTCCGCACCACATACCTGCCAAGTTCTATGGTTCAGGTTGTGCAGATTGTTGTGTTAATCTTCAAATCAGTTTTCTAGGTGTGCAGGATGGTTTAGTGTTGATCTGGCTGCATTTCAGGGGTGAGAGATGCAAAAAAAAAAAAACAAAAAACTTCCATGCTGTTCTGCCACCTTGGCCCCTCCCCAGAAACCATTTTTTTAACCTTTTAAGTAAGAAACTGTGTGTGTGTGCACAAGAAAGACAGAGACCAAAAGAAAGAAAGACCATGGCCAGGCAGAAAAAGAATAGAGAAACTAAAATAAAAAGTCATTTGATTATTGGGGAATAGGAAAGAAGACTTGCAGGCCCAGAAATGAATTAAGGGAAGGGACGTGGGAAAGGGGGGAAGCTTGTAAGGCAGAGTCTCGTCTCTGATAACCTGCCTTACATTAATTTAAGATAATACTCCATTAATCTTCATAGCAGAATCTTTAATTGCAAAATCTTTCATCAGCCTTGTTATTTGCTGCACCTGTCATTGGAGACACTCCGTGGTTTCTGTTGTGTTGTTGTCATTTCTCACACTAATTAGGGGCTGTTTTGTTGTGTCTCCTTCAGTGTGGTTCTGTTTCAGCCGTGATGCTGTCAAGTGTGCTCCAGCTCCCCGAGCAGATTTCACACAGCATTTTGGGCAGATTTCAAAGGCTAGATTGTTTAAAACATTAATTAAATACCCCCACAATATTAACAACTTTCTTAATGCCCTTTAACAATCCCATAATCCATCCTGCATGTGCTGCACAGTCGTTAAACCTCAAATATATGTGTTTAACATTCAATTGGGTGCTTAATGATCTTACCTTATCTGGGCCTATTAAATTTAAAGAGATGTGCATAATTGAGTTATTGCACATTAATTATAAATACCTATTGGCTATTAAAATCACATTCCAAGGGTTAACACCTATCACTGGATAGATTTGGCTAAACCTCGCCCAATCTGTGTTCTTCTCAGTGAAAAAGACACTGCTTGCGATAAAGAGATGATAAGCCTACCTCTTACCGGGGCAGTCAAGCCAAACTGAAACTGCAAATCCCACTCTAACCAGATAGCCTGGATACCTCTTGCAGAGTTACGCAGAGAAAATTAGTAATAACTCTTCACGGTTTTATAGCACTTAGTACATTTTAAAATGCTTCCACTAAACATCACTGCTTCTAAACTTCCAGAAACCTTGACATGTATATGAGAAATATAATTCCCTTTATAACAGTTGGGAAGACGTCAGACATGGTGACTGAGTGAGTCAAGTGACTCACCTGTTTCATTCAGAGCTGACTTAGATACTAGACTGGCAAATGGAGACCATGTAAATATTTTGTTTTGGAAAGACAAAAGGTAGGGGCAATAAGCAAGCAGCAGGTGCCTATAACCAACTTATATTGTCTTTTCTCCTTCTAGAATCTTCTACTTTCCAGTTCTTTAGCTGCTACCTCTGCTCCATCTCTTTAAAGCTGATACTGACTGTTTCTTTCTGTCTAACCAAACATGGGTGTTAAGTATCTTTTCCACATTTTTACAACACCGGTCTGTACCACTAATTTAGCCATTCACATGCTTGAGGTACATATTTGGTTTTTAGTCGATACAGGTATGTTTCTACCAGTACAACTTAATTGTACGCTTTCTGAGGGCTACCATAAGGTCCAATTCTCCTTATTTGTCTCCAACTGAGGAAATAATAGTCAATGGTGAGTTCCTGAAAACTGTGAGTAAATTAATTCCTTTTGCTGACACTCCTGTTCCATCTTTAAGATGATACTCATCCAAAGTACTTTGGAATCGTCTCCTTCTGTACTGAATCTTTAATGGATCCTTGAACACAGTGTGTATGAGTTTGAACGCCATGGGACCAAAGAAGTGTTGCGCATCAGTCCCTCCCATGTTTTTTGCCTGTGTCTGAGCTCTTAAGTTCCTCTGGGCGTTCTTTCTCTCAATAATAAAACATGACTGATAACAAGAAACGGCAGCCTTCCAAGTGGGTCCCTTGTAGAAAATCCCCAAACACATTCAATTCAAATTTAAGCAGCCACATTTGAAACAAAGAGAGAGATGTAGCAAATGGCCCCCCACTCTGTTTTCTAATTGTCTCCAGAGACAGATCATGTCTATTTGAATCTTTTTCAGCCCAGTCACATCAATGCACTGACGGATCCTGTCCTTTTCCATCAGGCTTAGGAGCTTTCCTTCTTGGGCATGGGATACATTAGAGCAGCATGATCTGGGAATTCAGATATGACTTTTGTGGTTTGTGGACATCTCCAAGGTACAGATGTGAAACTTGGGTGAAATTTTTATATAAATAACAACAAAGCTTGACAAAATGTGAACTTCTGATGCCATGAGCATCTTCCAGCCCCCATACAATGATTGCTGCTTTTCACAGGTTCTCCTCTGTTAGTTTAAGGAATCATGGGTTTATAGTCCCAACTTCTTCACCGCATCAGTGTGCGACTAAGAGAAAGTCACTAAATCTCTCTGTGCCTCAATTCATGCAGTGATCAACAGAAGAGAACAGGTTCCCAGCTTACCTGGTAGAATTCCTCAGGGTAAAATCCGGTGGAGAAATGTATATGAAAATATTTTGAAAGAGGCAAAACCCTAAATGCAAGTAAAAGGAATGTATGTTTGCCCCAAATAAACAACCTAGTGGGGACCACGTGTGCTCTATACAGGCCTAAAACCATGATAATTAAATAAGCATTACAGGAAAAGGACCTACATTCAGTGGAAATGACAGACATTCAAGAGTGACTTCACTGAAGGGAAGGAAGGATCACATCTTGAATATTTAGCGCTTTCCTCTCCAAAAAAAGATGACAGGGGAATATAGTGAAAAAAGAACAGAGACATAGGTGAACTGGACCTCAGTCCCAGCTCTGCTACCAGCTGTGTGGCTTCGAGCAAATTACTGAACTCCTCTGGGGCCTTCATTTCCTCAACTCTAGAAGGAAAGGGCTGGATTTAGTGGCCACTTTTGTGTAGTTCTGTACTTCCATTTGGCTGCTCTGTCAGGAAGGATGCTGACTCTGACCTGGTTAGTCAAACACATGGTGGGAATGAGACTCTTTATCAGTTATGAGTTTTAGCACCCAAAGTGCAGGACAAAGGCTGGGCCCATGTAACCTGGGCCTGAAGTCCCTCCCACTGTTGTCATGCCTGCTGTGTGGAGTGGCACATGGATGGCCGTGGCGGCCATCTCATCATGAACCCCCACTCCACCTGGGCCAGTGCCCTTGCTGTAGTCCAAATTCTCAGAAAATATAATTCTGTTGGCTCTTGGCTTTTGTTGCCTGCTCACCACACCTGGAAGTTTCCATCAGTCTTGCTCTATTATGTGCTCATCCCCAGCTCACACTCCATCCCTCGCTATTACCCTCCCCTGTGCTCCCAGAGCACTTACCATTTCCATTGTTCTCTGGATTTCTTCTCTCTTGAAGCTTTTGGCTTCTGTACTGTGTCTTATGCTATTTTTATGTGAACATATAGTGTCCCATAAATGCCATTTTAATTGAATGGACGAATTTCAGTCTCCTCTCGAATAGCTCCCACTTTGGGTGTGCTTGATCTTGTTCACCATCTCTCCAGAAAGTTCAGTTTGATTTTTATATCACATGCTATGCAACCTAAGTATAAGGACAATTTGTAAATGTATTAAAAAATAAAATAGCTCAGACCATTTCAGAACTGTGGATAAACCCATTTGTTAAAAGGCCTTGACAAAGATTTATAGTGAAAGTCTTGACCGTCAATAGCACGCTTTTTAAGAGAACAACATTTTATTATCCTCAGAGAAGCCATCTAAAAACTCATAAGATAGAAAGGGTTTGACATGCAGAAAGTTGAGCTGGTAAGCGTTCTCCTTTCCCATGGATAATTTCCACCCTGAAATCTCTCACTGACATGTCACGATGTTTTGAATGTTAACTGCTTATTTCCATCTTCCACCCAAGTCTCTGCAGATAGAGAGATGTCAGAGAGAGAGATCAGATGACAGCTTTTAGCAGGGCCTCACAAGTGATAACTCAGTGGGGATTCCCTTAGGTCCAGGCTCCAATCCTCAAGTTTGGAGCCTAAAAACTCAATCTTACCAAGCCAGCTAAAGGTCATCAAGCTCTTGGACTCAGTCAAAGTAAGACATCTGCATTTACCAAATCCACACATCAGAATATCCGTTCATTCGGAGTGAGAGATCTGTATGGAAATATCATCTAAATTGCAAATTCAACCATATTACTCCCCTGCTTAACATTTTCAATAGCTCGTTTCTGCCTACAAATTGCTAATCAGGCAATTCCTGATATAACCTCTTTCTAGCTCATCTCCTTCCATACCTCTCCTCATATCCAAAATGTTCCAGTATTTCCCAAATCCATAATGCTCTCCAACGTCTCCTCCATACTACCTCTGGTTTTAACGTCTGCTTTGAATACACTGCCTTGCCTCTTGTAAACATAATGCCAACCCTGGTTGACCATCCTCATCCTCTATTACCTCTTCTAATCTTCATATTTTCAAGGTAAATTCGGATCTAATCTGTTATGGCCTCATTGACACCTCCCCACTACTGTCTGGGTAAAGCGCCTCTTCTCCATATTCCCAATTCATGCTTCTGTGTACCTCCGTAAGGGAGTCTACCCCTTCCCATTATAATTATATGTTGACTTCCTTGTCCAGATGGGCTGTGAACTCCTTGAAAATGTTAACCATCCATTGTATCCCTATAACCTTTGTGCTGGAGTACCTGGGATATGGGGGTAATTAAAAATGTGGGTTAAGTCAATGAATGAACAAATATTCTCAGGATTCCCTCTTTTGGTGGGTCAGGCCACTCAGGGTCCAAGCTGAGGACCAGAAACCTTGCTTGGTGACACAAATTTGGAAGAAGAGTAGTTAATGTTGTAGTACCTAATTTTATCTGGTTAGGATAACTAGTTGAAGTGCCCTTCTCTTCTCTGACGATCGTTGTTAGCATCCTGATGCCCTTTCCCCCAGATAATAGAACTTAAACTACCGTCCACCCATTCTTGCTTTGCAGCCCCCTTTATTCTTGTCTCTACACATTACGTATTTCAGACTTAAGGCTACTGTCGTTGCTTATTATCTTATCGGCTTCTGATTTTCGACACCAGCTACATTTCAGTACCGAGGCACCATGCTGATCATCTTGATTAGAATGAGAGACACTGTGGTCTTTTGTCTGCATAGTTTTCTTGATTCCCCTCGGTGGAAATTGGGGACTATGTTGACTCATTATTACATTATTATCACCTCTTCAGAGTCAGTTGCTTCTGCCAATAGGTAATTTTACCTAGAGGATGTTGATGCTTGTTAGCTTCCATTTCAGAGTCTGATTTCTCCTATCCGTCCCGTATTTCTGAGGGAGAACCAAAGTCCCCGGGCCTGTGTTATTAAACATGCCTTTCAAAAAAGCTGCCAAATCAATCTAAATTCGCATAGCCTCTGGGCCCTGGCACTAGAAAGAATATAGTTCTACAAAGCCTCCTTCCTAGGTCTGTAGACCCCAGAGAAGGTTAGTCCTGGAGAAGGGGTCCCATGGTAGATCCTTGGGAGGGATGCAGCTCAGTGGCTGGCTAATGGCTTGGCACCATGGGGAATTTCCCAGCTTGCTCTGCAAAGTCTGCCCCATCTTGGCTTGCCACACGGCTCAGAGAGCCTTCCTAGGGAAGCTGGCTGTGCTTCTGGTATTCGTTTATTTTAAACACAGTGTCTTCTCCTCATCCCTTGATGCCTATTGTGTGGTTTAATTGCTACCCTCTGCCCATGGTTGCCAGCATGATGTGCTGTGAGGCCAGCACACACAATGCAATGAGTGCTTGGAGGGGCTGACAAGCCCAGCTTCCAAACCGGATTCTCAAAGGGAGCGGCCAACGAAACCCGTCGTCGAGAAAGTGATAATTTCTGTGCCATGCAATTATACCCTTTAAAAAGTATACCTCTGGTGCACTATCCTGCCAACAGTTTACTGACGACGAGGAAACAAAACCAGCAGTTGATGCTAGAACGACTATGGAAACCCTATAATCATCTTAAAAATAGATTTATATAGGGAACCTGGTTATTATGAATGTGGCTTTACACTCTGTTTCAAAAGAAAAAAAATCCTCTCCACAACTTTAGCCGTTGTTATTTCTGCTGCAGCATCGTGGATATTTGGAGGAGAGGTGGGAGAAGGTAAGGAAGAGAAGAAGAAAATGTGTTGCTGGGATTTGTCTTTCTGCCGCATGCTTATCCTCAATGTACCCGCCCCCAGATACCCCCCACCCACCACACCCCTATCCTGATGGGAACATCTCCCCACCGATCACACCCACCAAGGAGCCGTAAAAGCGAAACTTGTCATCACAGCTACCCACTCACAAGTACCTACCGCCCAAGTTCACTTTACCCCATCTGCCCCCTCCACGCGCAGTACTTACCTTTTGCACTTTCCCACCATAAGCGGGCAAAGTGCTCATTACGCGTGACAGTCCTCTGTGGAGGGACTCTCCCCCAGGGGAAGTCCCTGGGCTCCATCTGGCCAGGCTGCTGCTCCCTTTCCCGGCTTTTGGCAAGCAGAAGCGGTAAGAGCCTAATACAGTCAGGAAAGGATTAACACCTGATCCGGTGATAGAACAAAGTACTGATGGGCCACAGGCCCTGGTGATTAGGCCGCTGGCCTGAGCATTTACATGCCATTTGCTAAGGTTGTCGATTGAGGGGTGGTGTCTGATTGATTTTGCGAGAACCTTCCAGTACGTGGTTAAGAGACTAAACGCTGTAGGGTGCCTGGGTGGCTCAGTCGGTTAAGCCACCCACCTCGGCTCAGATCAGGATCTCGTGGTTCTTGGGATCAAGGCCTGCATGAAGCCCTACATAGGGTTCTGCGCTAACGGTGTGGAGCCTGCTTGGGATTCTCCCTCTCCCTCCCTTCCTCTCTTTGTGCCTCCCTCCCTCAAGTATTCTCTGGCTCTCAAAATAAAGAAACTTAAAAAGAGAGGGGCACTTGGATGACTCAGTGTGTTAAGTGTCCTACTTCCTCTCTTGTGATCTAACGGCTGGTGGGTTCAAGCCCCACCTCCGGCTCTGTGCTGACAGCTCAGAGCCTGGAGCCTGCTTCCGATTCTGTGTCTGTCTGTCTGTCTGTCTCTCTCTCTTTCTCTCTCTCTGCCCCTTCCCTGCTTGTGCTCTCTCTCTCTCGCAAAAATAAACAAAACAATTTTAAAAATTAAAAAAAAAAAAAAAAAAAGGACTTGAGGAATCCAAAGTGTCGGGGAGGCTAGGAAGATAAAAAGTGGTGATCGAAAATAGCCTATGTCAAATTGAGATCATGGAAGTTAAAATAAATAAACTTAAAAAAACTTATAATCATCTTTAAAAGACAGACTAAACCACTGTGAAGCAATGATTTTTTTGGCTTTGAATCCAGGCTCTTCCATGAACTTGTTGATAACCTCAGATAGTTTCTCCTCCCTCTGTCTCCTCCCCCCTCCTTCTACAAAGGAGGAACTTAAATGGTACATACCTTAAAACACTGTCCTGAGGATTCAGTGAGTGAATACATGTAAAAAAAACTCAGAGAAAAAGCGTTACTTAATAATATTTGCTAGCACGGCTGTGCTGTTTGTTAAGATTCAGAGGAGTGATCTTATCGGTGGAGGATTTCTTATCCCATTGAGATAAGTCCATAAATATTCAGAGCCACGTGCTTTGGAAAACCGCGTGGAATTCTTAGGAATACAAACAAATGACTCAGCAACTATCCTGTTTGGCTGGGAAAATGGCATCCTATGATCGATTCAAAATGACAGGACCAGTTGCTTCTGTAATAGAAATGACTTGAAAGAGAGGGTACATGATGAGGCAGGAAACCAGAAGGAGGTGAAATTTAAAAGTGAAAGGAGAAGAAGTAGCAGGAAAGAAGGAAATGGCAGGGAAAGATCAAGGTGAAAACACTCAGGAAAAACACGAATACTTCTAAAGAGCACTTATGGCCATAAACCTGTAAGACAGTTTATCAAAGTGGGGCTCTTTTTTAAAACTTAATTTACCGTGTTTTTTTGTTAAAATTGAACTGCCTTTGAATGTTGGGTAGATGGCAGGGCAGTCGGACTACGTTCTGTTCTAAAGAATCGAAACCTCACCATAGAGCTTCTGTGTCATGTTCCAATCAGTGGCCTCCCTCACAGATCAGCTCCCGGCCAGCAGAGATCTTGCCGGGCTAGTTCAGTCCCCTCATTTTGCATAATGCCCAGGACATAGTAGGGGCTCCATACATGTTTATGAAATGAAGGAATGAATGGCTGTGAGAGCGCAGGAACCCCCTCTCTCTACGTGTTTGTGATGGAGTGAAGTGTTAATTGTGCCAGAACCAGCTGTGACTCCGTGGAGACCCATCAGACAGAGAATCAGAGGTGGCGTCTTGTCCCAGCTTTGGTTCTCCTGGCTCCAAGTTTGCAGTCATCTGAGGTGGTTTTAGAGCAGTGACCATAGTAATGAGCCCTTCACAGGTACCATGTGCCGATGACATGAGAAAAGGTAGGGGAGATGCTTTAACCATAAATCCACGCGCAGATGCAAGGTTGTCTTTTTATCTGGGTAAACTAAGGCCACCGTTGCTTAAAGCTTGACGAAGAGAGCTTTAGCGCAGGTGATGTGGTCGTGTTGGTGTCATGTTTACACTCACGCAGACTCACGGGAAGGAAGAGAGAGTTGAGACACGGAGAGAAAAAGGAGAAGGTAAGGGGAAAATGAGGAAGGGTTGGAAGGAAAAGGAGAGAAAGTATTTTCACCTTTGACTGCAGCTGTTGGGTGATGATGCGGATAAACAACATTCTGGAGATCATTTTTGAGAAATGGACAGGCTGCCCTTGATTCTTTCTCCAGATCCCCTGGAAGGGTCAGGGCTGGTATTTGGAGTGACTTTTCAATTAGCTAGCCTTCGAGAAGTCTGGATCCAGGCTGAGAGAAGCTTGCCAGGGCGGTGGCTTTTATCTTATTCAGTCATAAGGAACATGGAAATCAATTTTTCCCAATCTCAGTTCTAGCTGGAAATCCATCGTTTTTAAGTCAGCAGGAGGATTAATCTATCGAATGGTTTTCGAGATTTTGCTGACATATAAACATTTTAAGAATACATTACATTTTTTTTCCTCCCTCCCTAGCACTATTTTTAAAACGAAGCCAACTTGCTGTGCCAGCCAGGAGAAGAAGGATGGCCACAAACCTCCTTCCCACGAGAGTGCAAAGCCATTTTTCCCAAAGCCTGCAGCGCAAACTGAAATTCACATTGGTCAGTGCCTGCCTCTCAACCACTGTCCCAAATCACAGGAAAGTGCACTTTTTTTTTTCATGCAGATATTTATGATTCCCAATAATTCAATTTAGAGGGTCCCATATGCACTAGAAAGTATTCCTTTTTGCAGTAACTGCTACAGCGAATAAATGTAATAAACGAATAATACAGTTAATAAATATAACACATATTCTATTGTAATACAATAAATAAGACGTTGAAATATGATATAACGGTGAATAACTCCTACTATTAATTATACTAAACATAACAAAAATTAAAAAGTACTGACACAAAGTAACTTTTAGGGGTTTATTCAAGCAATCGCCCCAACAAGTAAGGGAGAGCACAATCTGTTAGATCTGTAAATGGGTCATCATACTCAGAAAGTTTTAGAACCATTGACATAGAGTGAACAAATAGGGATGGGGGTGACTTGAGTGGTGAGGAGCTATTAAAAGGAAACAAGCCTGCAAACAAGGATTGTGCTATGTGGCAATTCAAAACAGGTGATGGGGAGTGGCCATGTGGCTCTTACCTGTGGCCACGGACCTGGTCAACCCTGTGAATGGCAAGGAACCACATGGACCGATCCTTGCCACTTGTGAAGCTGTGCAGAACGTAGATACAGAGGCAGATATACCAAGAAGCCAATGAAAATTGAGCTTCAAGGCCCCTCCCTTGCATTGTCGCTCCCAAGGCCCTGGTAAGGGCTCTAAGAATATGTTCGCCGGGTGGTAAAATTTTGTAAAATTTGCAAAAATGAAATGTCAATCAGTTAACATCAGCCAATCAAGTCTGCTCAGTCTTCCACTCAGATACAACTCCCTTCCTATCGGGTGTCAGTGGTGTAGCTGTAGGCATTTGGAGATTCATAAAATTAAGTTGAGGGTGTATTTAGATTTAGTGGGTCCCGTTGGAGTAGTTTGCAGCCACTTGGGAATATAGTTAGGACATTGCTAACTAGCACAGCATAGGAAGGGCTTCCAGGACTACCCCTACAGCTCTCTGTGTGGACCTAGGTGTTAATGAAAGGAAGAGGCAGGCTAGAGGTCTTACGATGAAATAAATGAATGACTCTACCACCAGGCCCAGATGGGCCTCAGAAGAAAGGTTTGAAATATACAGCATCAGAAGCCATCTATGTAAAAATTTCCCACTGATCAGACATCTAAAGTTCTAAGCAAAGGATTTAATCCTCATCAACACTTGGTCAAGATGGACGTCTACTCTGGTCAGGAATACATTTGATTTGTATGAAGAATATACTATTATCGAATACCATAGAATTGCTCTTTTTGTGGGACACAAGCCTGCAGCAGTTCTATAAACAGTATGTATCTATCTGTCTATATATCCATCCATCCATCCGTCCATATTTCTATAGGTGAGGTTGCATGTTTTACTAAATTAAATTTTAATCAACCATACCGGAGGAAATAATGAATTATCCTTTTATTCTCTAGTTAGAAAATATCACAAAAATTGCTTTCATATTTGGAGATAACCCAAGAGTACAGCCAAAATATGTAAGGAAAAATTATTACAGAGATGCATGGAGACTAACTCAATTAAGAAAAATACGATTATTATCTGTCTGCATCTTGCTGTATTTATGACATTTTAATTTGCTATTTCTCTTTTCATTACAAACAAATATTCACTTCTATATCTAAGGCTGTACTCATAATTTTGCATTGTTTTTCTTCAAGAGAGTCCTCTGAGTTTTACGTGCCTCAGGTTCCACCCCTGGAGGAAGGAAAATTTGCTCACTCGTGTCTTTTGGTATAAATCCCACGTAACTTCATCCAGTTATCATATATTGTTAGGGTTAGGACAGGTGTCAGGTGGCAAAGAGCTCATACTCTAAAGTCAGATAGACTTGAGTTCAGAGCCCGGTTCTGTTACTGCCTCTGCCGCCCAAAGAGTTTGCCCAAATGCCCACAGCCCTGTGCCTTCATCCACCATTTTTGTTGAAGATTCGAGTCTACGTAAAGCACTTACTACTCTACCTGGTAGATACAATGCATTCAATAAACATTACTGAGAGATAAAGAGAGACAGGTATACAATACGTATACACGTCTTTCTTGGATCGGCGTTAACAAATACCCAGAGAGTGCCTACCATACGAAGCCATCAGGCAGGACGAGAAACAAAGATGTCTAGAACACAGACTTGCCCACAGGAAGCACGTTACTTAGATGACGGCATTGAAGTTAGAAGCTTACTCCCTTGGACCTGACCCATTCCCTTTTATCTTGGGGAAAACAAATAGTAATTCATTGCAGGTCTAGTTTATTTTCCTCCACGTGTACTTACAAGGGTCAGGGTAGGTTGCGCCAGTTGATAAATTGTGTTTATTTATTGGCAAGGCTCTGCCAAATAACATGCAAATGATATGCAAAATGACATACACATTCACGTCAATGACTCAGCCACTTATGGTAATAGCACTCCAGCCCTGCTCTGCCTCTGATTGTGGCAGTGTTGTTGTTTCATAAGTATTGATTGCTCCCGACTTTTGCTGATGCAGACAGACAGTTTGTCGGGAGATAAGCCAAAGAGACCCATCCCTTTAGTTTAATCTGTCCTTCGTTCACCTCCTACATTTATGCTAGGACTTGCACCTTTGGGTTTGGGGCCCATCTGTATTATATCGTTGATTAAAATATGTGGAACGCCGGTAACCGCTGCTTTCCAAAGTCGAGTAGATGCTACATAGGTTGCCTTTGTTGAGGTGACATGACACTCATATTTGCCCCCCCCCCAACACCTAACAGTATAGACCGTAGGGTATGGCCAGATCATTCCTTATCAACCCCAGGGGGACTTACAGTGAAATTGTTTTCCTGCTGGCACCTGGCCGTCAGCAGTGAGTCTGCCCTCGGAGCGCGCATCATGTGAGATGGCAGTGTTCTCTCGGCAAGTAGATGGGCCCGGATCAGCCTCTCTCTCCATGATAAACATGTCTGGATGTGACAATCATTTCTTTCCCTGGGAATGCAATGATGATGTGATTTCCAGGGCCCTGCTCTGGATGTATGAGTAACAAACCCATGATCCATCATCCACAATAAACTGTCTTCGTGTAGGGATTAATTTAGTCTTATGTAATATATAGAAGCGATTTGTTGGCTGGCAAGCAGAAAGCATGTGTTTAAGCAGACCAAACATATTTGGGCCTCTCCTACACATCTCTCTAACTTGATCGTATATACCATGCATATTGATTGCTGCTTCGGATTGGAGGCTATTTTCTGAAATGCTTTTTCATGGTCTTCATT
Organism: Herpailurus yagouaroundi; assembly: GCF_014898765.1. NCBI lineage: Eukaryota > Metazoa > Chordata > Mammalia > Carnivora > Felidae > Herpailurus > Herpailurus yagouaroundi. Next base: position 8,785,033 of record NW_024412470.1, read on the forward strand.
ACAACAGAATGCTATTGTGGAGAAGAAGTAGAGGGTGGCTATGGCTAAGCACAGTGGGGTTTGCAGACATCTTAATTCATGAACCAATCATGAGAATAAAGAACAATGCAAATGGAAAGGTTTATTTTTTCTCCTTAATGGTTTTTGAATAGATGCTAATTTTCATGAGCTATTTATTAATCTGAATTTGGGCTCTTAAAGACACGCTCAAACCTTATGAAGGCCAAAGAATTTAATTTGTGCTTTAGGAAGCAGGCTGGAAATAAAACATCAGACTCCTTTTGTAATTTGTAGTATCTTCCGTATCATCCCAGGCAAATAAAAATATAATAGAGCCATACATATAATTTAGAATTTTCTAGTAACCACGTTAAAAATGTTTAAAAGATGAAATTAATAACATATTTTACTTAAGTAAGCATATTAAAAATATATTTCAACATGTACTCAATACAGAAATGTGCTTTAATGCACATCACCGTAATGAGATAGTTTGTGCCTTTTTTGTACTAAATGTAATAAATCCAGTCTGTGTTTTACACTTAACATCGAAGCTCAATTCAGACTAGTTACCTTTCAAGTGCTCCATAGCCACATGTGGCCAGTGGCCACCATATTAGATAGCAGGGTTCTAGATAGCCCCAGGTAGGTCCCCTAACCTACACTAACCCAAGGCCTCAGCTTTCTCTTTTATCAGAGAAGGATAAAAGACATACTCTACTGATGCTTTAAGATTTACTAGTAAGTGTCAGTAAAATTTTTGAAAATAAGAACAACAACAGATCTATAGACTATTCAAGCATGGGACTGATAACTAGGGCAGTAAGTTCTACCTCTGGACCCATCGCTATTTAGGGGTGCAATATAATTCAATTTTCTCGTTTATAAAATGAGGTCCGGAGTCTAAATAACTTACTAGCTCCCTTCCAAATGTAAAATTATACATTTCAGGTTTTGAATTATTAGTCTATCTTATGTTTCAGAGCAAGAACAGAATGATCCTTTACCCCCACTGTTATGACTGGCTGAGTTTTAATGTTTTTAAGTATTGGCTTTCTCACCTCTTCCTTAGAGACTCTGTTTCTCAGATTGATGGCTCCTGTATATAGGAACTTTTCCCTATACTGTACTTAATTGATGTTTTCTTTTCCTGCATTTAATCCCTGGACTCCTCCTCGGGGTCTCTTGGACCTCTCTGAGCATTTTCTTCCCTTCTATGATGAGCTCTGTAGGCAATGAATATGTCACTCTCTCTTCAACTTTCCCCAGCCTTGTTCTCAATAAACACTCGTTTCCTGTCAGCGCCCCTCATCAGCCAGGTCCTTACGCATTTTTCATGACTTCCTTTGTGTCCCTGTTCAAGGGAAGAGGCAATGAAGTTAGGACTAGAATGTAACCCCCTTCTCACCCCACCTCCCTTATTTTATTTTTTACAGGGAGAAGACAGCTTGTTGACTAGTGGAGGAGAGTGGATGTGAATTGTTGTTTATCCCTGCCTTCTGTTCCCAGGCCCTCTTGGAGAATTGTAATATTCCTGGATCTTCTTTGATAGACTCTGCCTTTCTCAATCTCACCATCCTCTAGAGGACACCTCTTCTGCTCTCATGTCCCATCGAGACTTGGGGGAGGTCCCCCAGATCCCGCTCATGTGGAGTGAGAGGAAGATGGCCTTCTAGGCCTGTGCTGTCCAATATGGTGGCCACTAGCCACAGGTGGCTTCTAAGCACTTGAAATGTCACTCCTGGGACTGAGGAAATGACTTCTTAATTTTAATTCATTTTAATTAATGTACATTTAAAACCTGACAGTCAATTCGGTTATTGGAAAACATTTGAGAATGTTTGTAACCTCTTGGGTAGGTGAATCTGCTTTTTCAACTACAAATTTTAGGAAATGTAAATAAAGTTCAAATATTACTGGTAAAAACTTAGCATTGGAAATGAGATGTTCTATAGTAAAGTATGCACAGGAATCCAAAGAGTTTATATAAACAAAAGTAAAATATCTCATTAATAATTATGTGTATTACATGTTGAAATAATAGTATTTTGGACATAGGGGGTTAAATAAAATATTGTTGAGATTAATTGTTTCCACTGGACACTGTTGCTCTAGACAAAGCTTCTCTGGATTTCTGAATCTTATTTTTAACTTGCATTATTTAACAGGCTGAGTATCCTGAATACATTATTCCACGTAATTCTCACAACAACTATATATAAAATAGGTGTTCTCCTCCTTCTACAATTCAAAAAGAGGCTCAGAAAATGTGCATAAATTTCTCAGTCTCAGTTATATTTAATAATAAGTGACAGAGCTGGATGTGAATTCATGAAAGCTTGGCTTATTCCACAGCCCATATTTGCATTTCACTTGTGTTGCCTCGGTCCTTGACATTCAGATTCTGATGCTTGTTTGTCTCGAACCCATTTCTGATGCCCCTGAGTCTATCAGATGTCCACTCCAACAGCTAAAATAGTAAGACTCTCGCTTTCTTGTAGCTTATAAAGCTTTTTACACTCATAATCACATTTGATCTTTGTTCATTTAGTGAATGAAGAAGGAGACATGCAACACAGTCAGGACAAGAATCCAAGATTTCTTTTTCTTTCCTCTTATCAAGAACTAATGAGGCAATAGGGTATATGTGGAGGGAAAGAAGGTTGAAAGCATCAGAAAGGCCAGATTGAAGGCAGGAAAGTGAAAAATGAAAAGATTACTAACAGAGGTGGGAAGACTTTCTTACCAGTGTTTCAGGACCTACATGTAAGGAGGCGAGAGTATCAGTCCCACCTCGTTTCTCTCCTGAGGCTTCACAGGTGACTATTTGGCAAATGTTTTAAACGGACTTTGTAGATGCTAGTATTTTGCAACCTGCAGGCCGAGACCCACTAATGGGTTATGAAATCCTATCGGTGGTTCACATTGAGTATTTTTAAGAGCAAAATAGAGTACGATAGAAAATACCCTAGTGTATCTCGTATAAGAAGGGTAAATATCGCTTGATGGCATTCTACCTTCCGTTATGTGTGTACAAGTGTGTGTTGCAACAGCAATTGTGTTTCTTAATCTGAGGGATGGGGGTGGGGGGAAGGTGGAAAACACAGCTATGTGCCACCGGGAGCATCATAGCCATACATTATGCTGCACCAGCACGGTACCAACAATGCAGTGGGTTGTTGCTTCCAGTAAACCTTCTGACTGTACTGGATCAATCAAGCTTACTGCCTCGGCCAATTTCCCAAGGCATAGAATTGTCTCAATTGGTCCAAGAAGGTGTCAGTCAGGATGATATACAGTCAATTACATAAGTCCACACCTTGAGTTAGCATTTCAATATATAGCCTCCTCTACCCCCCCCCCAGATGACTTCATCATCATTATTTTTTACCTTCTGAAATTAAAAAAAAAAAAAATTAAACACTTTAGGCAACAGCTCTGGGTACGGGCCACGTCAGTGGATGAACAGTGGGAAGGATTTTACACAGCAAAAGATGTGCATGCATTTATTCATCTGGCACTTACTAAGTACTTTCGCCGGGCCAAAGTTAACTCAATGTGTTGTGATGTGACAAAGAGCAACCAATGAAGATAGTGCAGGCAAAGTTCTTACGCACGCACAGAACCAGCTCGTCTGGACATGGCATGGCTTCTCTGAGAGACAAATCTTTAAGCAAGGATCAGAGGGAAATTTGCCGAGAGCCATGTTGGTAAAGACATGGGGGAAAAAGCTCAACTGGATGGAGTAAAGAAGGAGCTAAAAAAAAAAAAAAAAAAAAAAAAAAAGATGCCGTGGACACAGCGTAACACCTCTTTGGAGAAGTCTGGTTTTCAAGAGGAGGAAGGAGAATAGACAAAATTGAATAGAAAGTTTGATCAAAAGAGATACTGTTTTGGTTTTGTATATTTAGATGGGAAAGGCGTGATCAATTTTTAAGGGCTATTGGGAAATTTCTAAGAGAGAGCATATGCCTGACCATTTCCACTTATCCAAGTCTGATGTATTCTTTGAAGGCCTAGAGCATAAATCATCTCCTGTGTAGCATCCTTGGGCCCCCTCAGCTCTCCCCCACCACCCCCTTCTGCACCTGACAACGTATTCCCTTCAGAGCTCCCGGGACTTACATATAGTATTTGAACATATAGTATTTGAATATGTATTCACTATGGAAGTAAAGGCTTTCTTCTGCATATTTCCTTCAGTTTCTATTCTGTCTCCGTAATCAGGTTGTGGGTTTCTTGAGAGGAAGGACTCTATCTTGGTCAGCTGTGCTGCTCACCAATACAGCATGCTTGGGGCGCCTGGGTGGCTCAGTCGGTTAAGCGTCCGACTTCAGCCCAGGTCATGGTCTCACGTTTTGTGAGTTCGAGCCCCGCATCAGGCTCTGTGCTGACAGCTGGGAGCCTGGAGCCTGCTTCAGATTCTGGATCTCCCTCTCTCTCTGCACCCCACCCCCAGCTCATGCTCACTCTCTCTCTGTGTCAAAAATAAATAAACTTTAAAAAAAAAAAAAAAGAAAGAAAGAAATACAGCATGCCCTCAGTAACTGTGTTCATTGAGCAGGAGAGCCTCCTGAGAGCAGAGGGAAAACACTGAGCCGGAAGCAAAAAAGTAAAAAGTGCCCTTACCCACCTTGCCTCCTGTCTCTCTTACATTCAGAAACATTACCATCCCCTTTCCTTTAAGGACTTTCGTGATTAAAATCAGCAACAAACCCAGAAGCTGTCAGGTGGCCCAGGGCAAAACTAATTCCTCAAAATTGTTTCGTCAGGCCTGCATTATGGTTTTTAAACTTGTGAATAAGTTGTCAATATTTAAATACAGGGGATTTCACATTCAATTTAGGTATCCGGCTTTTTTCTTTATTATTTTTTTAAATGTTTATTTTTGAGACAGCGTGAGTAGGGGAGGGGCAGAGAGGGAGGAGGACAGAGGATCCGAAGCAGGCTCCGGGCTCTGAGCTGTCAGCACAGAGCCCGACGCAGGGCTCGAACCCCTGAACCCTGAGATCACGACCTGAGCCGAAGTCAGAAACTCAACCAACTGAGCCACCCAGGCGCCCCTATGGTTCCTGCTTCTTTAAAAAAAATCAGAACATCCAGCCGTATTGGCACTAATTTCCTACCTGGCAACAAGGTGGTTAAGCTGAATAGGAGTGGCTCAGTTCAGGCAGGACTTTGTATCTCTATTGGCCAAGCATCCCGGGCTCTTACCAGTTGTGCCTGGCCTACACACCAAGTAAATATAAAGTCCTAAGGTCATTTGACTTGATTTGGCTCGGTTGGTATTAAATGTCATATTTGAAATAGCCAGGATGACTGCTTCTCAAAACGGTCACTTTAGGAATCATGATATAGTCCTCCCCAATGCTGTCCTTGTTTCCAATGTTTTGTAACCTGCCTTCAGAGCATTGCAAAACAAAACAAAACAAAATAAAATTTAAAAGAAATGGTTATGTTTTATAGCCAGGCAGTTTTACTGCTTTTTAAAACCTCATTGTGAAACAGAGAAATCTTACGCAATCTTAACAGCCTTCTTATTCACCTCCCTCAGTATGTAAAGCATTTTGACTATTCTGTGAAACCTAAACACAGTCTTCACCAGACTGACCACTCAGACCGCTCCAGACAAGGTGCTGTGAATGTCCTGGAGTCAATTCCCCCCCCCCAAAAAAAAGGTCTCAAAACATCTCTGAGCAAGGCCAGTATCGGAACAAGGGTGGCACAGACTATTACCAGGAGACCCTAACGTATATAGCTGTTGCATGTTTCCTAAAAACAAAGCACATCCATTTACAACCAAACCCATATATTTCTGTAGTAGCAATGGGAACATTTGTTTTTCCTCAATACTTAAAAGGGGAGGGAAAAAGAAGAACCTACTCGCCTTCTCATAGCTCTTCTTCATTCCGTCATGAAGCTAAAGATAAAACTCTCCCTCGTTCCCCAGCCTCCACCCCTGCAAGAAAAAAGAAATGGGTCCATATATTACTTAAACAACCCTGCTATAATTATAGACAGTCCAGGTGTGAATTACTCGGGGCCCAGACAGTCTGGGGAGCCGCTAGCTGCCTGTATCACGGTTTTGTTTGTGTGGTTTGAAAACGTTGATATCAAACGGTAACCAGCCCTAATACCTCTCGACGTTCCATCGCTGATAAACTTGGTAATGGATTTCTTCTCTCTCTCAACATTTCATAGGTGTCGCCCAGGCTGCCAATGAAAGCGAAATGTGCTCTGTGTTTCTGTCTCTCTTTTTTTTTTTTTTTTTTTTTACCTTGTTCCTTTTTAAGTTATAGTCACTGGAGAGGCTTGATAAGTTTCTCTCTTATCTCACTAAGACATCTGAGACTGATCCATAGTAACTGAATAATCAATTAATTCTCCTGCAGAGCTCCATTTACATAATGAAAATGTGACGCGCTGATATTTTATACAAGTCGTTTTTGGTCGTCTAGACTGATAATATATTGTGTATTGATTGAGGGGGAAAGCCTAATGGATCTTCTGTTGTTGAAGTTGCAAAATTACAATTAAAGTAAAATGACAGAAGCAACCATCTATTGGATTCATATCTATATATCTCTCTTTAATATAGGATTCTAAATGTCTGGGCCTGATTAAGACTTTGCTCTCACTTGAGCAAAAAGGGCACATAAATGTGTGGCTGCTCGTGTTCCCATTGCTAGGGCCAAAATCAATACAATACTATTTGCAAAGTAACCAACATGCAAGGCTGAATCCTGTGTCCTCTGCATGCCCGAGGCACCTGAACTTTAACCACACCTCCCTGTGGACACAGTGGTCTCTTAACCTGGGGAAAGGAAAGAATTTGAGTAGATCTTAGACCAGAGGTAAGAGATTGACCTGTGTAGTCCTCTAGGGAAAAGAAAATCTTGTTCGTAGTCCCATTTATCTGCCTTCATATATCTACAGAGCCAGATTATCACTGAGGATTCTTCTTGCATTCCTACAAGAGAAAGGCAGTAAAGTGTGAAGGTTAGGCTCATGGCTCATGGGCGCTGAAGGTCATGGATTCACACTCCTACCTCCATTGCTGAATAACTGTGAGTGGTGTCGGTTACTTGACTTCTTTGAGCCCTAGTTTTCTCATCTGTAAACAGACATGATATTAAAGTGCATCCCACGGTGGTGGCGTCAGAATTAAATAAGCTCATACTTGTTGGGTCCCCAGAATAAGGTCTGTCCTATAGCAAATGCACAATTGAGTCATTTATGATTACCAGCAAGTCCGTGAAGAAAAGCATCATGGTCCTGAGCCCCCAAGTCAGGGAATTTCATTGAATTGGGGAGCACTAAGGCATGCCTAAACAGGTGATTCCAAAGAATAAAGCTGGCGCACAAGGAATTGGTAGCTATTTGTTCAAACATGTGCGCTAAGATTATGTTTATTCTCCTTTTTGAAAAATTTTCTCTGTATTTTCTAATATGTTCACAATGGCCATGAATTACTTTTGTACTCTTCAAAAAATACAATTATTTCCACTTTGAAGGGGAGAAGGAAACGGTTCCTACCCTGTGGTTCTGCGTTTTGTTCCCACCACATCATATGGTATTTCTTCTTCTTGAAACGTGTCCATCATGTCTACTCTCTGACTTCACTGAATAACAACTTCCACCAGATTTGGGGATGCCTTCAAAACAGGGCCCCTTTGACAAATAAGGGGTAAATCCTGCTATTACATCTTTATGTTCATAGATGTTCCATTTGCCCATGGCCCTTTCACCACCCCCCCCACAAAGAAACACACACACACACACATACACCCCAAAAAACCACCTCACAGGTGAAAAACTGGTGGCACTGTTTTAATTTTCTTCTTTCATGGGCAAGGCCCAGAGCAAAAGCAGAAGTGGGAGCAGGCTCCACAGCCCCTAAGGTGCTAATAAACATGCTTGAGAATTAATCAGTCCCCTTCGTCCTGTAATGGGACAAGGCAGCCTTGGAGTTTGCTCATCTCTGAAAGCAGGGAATGCCTTTGAAGAGCAGGTGTGGAGTAGAACTGACTAGGAAATGAAAATTGAGTCAACACACAAAGCCCAGAAAGTTCAACACAACAACCAACAGGAAAGATAAAAACATCCACCTCCTATAAGCTCCTTTTAGCCTGTGTGTGTACTCAGCTCTGAACTCTGCCATTAAGAAAAATGGCTTGGCATGTGAAAAAGGAAGAGGAAGCTATCCAACCTTTGTTTCTTGATGGTTCATTAATTACCCTTTCTGACAATGGAGTATGAACTCAAGTTGTTCAGAAAGTTGAGTTAAAATTAGCTTTGGTGGTGGGCATAACTGCATTTTCTTCCCAAGGAAAGGAACACTCCATGAAGATCAGAACACAGCCTACACTAGACCATGCATCTTTGCAACTCAGTAAAAATGTATGCAGACACCTGGAATGCCCAAGGTAAAAATAAATTGGAGCCTATTATTTGACACTTAGTATTTATTACTGGCTTTGTGCCCTAATTAATCACCGTTAATAACACTTTATATGCACAACTGGTCTTCTTTCCATATACGGTCTTAATTCTCAAATGTTGCAAACATCATGAAGCATATAGTCTTAGTGTTAATGTCATCGTGTGAGGAAACAAACAAACAAAATTAACTAATAACTTCTCTTGATCTTGTGCCTAACAATGAACTCCAACGAAATTCCTTCTGAAGAAAGGACATAATGGCATATAACAAAGATCTGGTAGGTTTAGGATTCTGCACGAATTGGGTAATCTTTGGAGGTCAGGGACCAACTCAGAAGCCACGAGGATAAAGGGACTGTGCCAGAGGGTCCAGGCTATCAAAAAGACACCTAGCGCCTTCCCCGGAGTGATATCCCAGGGAGACAATCCCAGAAGTGACAATGACGTTTTAATGGCTTTAGTTACAGTTCTTCCCAGCCCTCAGAGAAAACACTTTTCTCCCCCCCAGAGAACTTAAAAAAAAAAATTCTGAGCACATGGAAATTAAATGTAAAATAATAGTAAGTGGGATATTTTCTTTGGCTATGGAATTAGGGAATCGGCTTCAAACGGGGGGGGGGGGGGCAAAGAGATGATAAATAACCCATATTCTTTTTTTAAGTTTATTTATTTATTTTGAGAGAGAGAGGGAGAGAGCAAGGGAGGGGCAGAGAGAGAGGGAGAGGGAAAATCCCAAGCAGGCTCTGCACACTATCAGTGCAGAGCCTGATGCAAGGTTCCATCCCACAAACCGTGTGACCATGACATGAGCCGAAATCAAGAGTCAGACAATTAACCAACTGAGCCACCCAGGCACCCTAACCTATATTCTAAAGAAATCTGCCAATAACTGATCTAAACAGTACTCACAGGGCTTCTTAAGAGCCAACAATCAACTCAATCGAAACGTGTCAGTCTGGCTTTTTTTCTGCCTTGTCATTAAAGAAGGGTAGGAAGGGGTATTTTTGCCTACCAAAAGCCAAGTGAAGCAAACTCCAAATATAGCCATGTCGACAAGAAAGGGCATGAGACATCTCAGTGTCTGGATGGATGGTTGCACGGGCATTGGATTTGCAACATGTGACCTGCACCTAACTTAAACGGAGGGACGAAGAACTGAGGAGAGAAGAAACCAGGGAGCAGCCATGTTTAGCTTCCCCCTGACCAAGTGGACCCAAAGAAAGAACTTGCTGGAGTTCCCTTGCCAACACCCTACTGGCCACCAGTGGAGAGCAGCCCAGAGCTGTGAAGTATATCCCTGTGCATGAGGGCTGAGGGGTTGGAAGAAGCCAGAACCAAGAAAGTTCCCTCACCTCAGGGAACTCTTCAGAGGAGGTTCTTTCCCATGGGTCCCACACGTGCTACACAGAGACTCCACTTCTGTCCATTCGTCATCTAGGGGGATCGGTGACAACCAATAAAGAGGTTTAATAAGAATACAGTTGCCCTTGGGGTGCCTGGGTGGCTTGGTCGGTTGATCGTCCAACTTCGGCTCAGGTCATGATCTCACGGTCCGTGAGTTCGAACCCCGTGTTGGGCTCTGTGCTGACAGCTCAGAGCCTAGAGCCTGTTTCGGATTCTGTGTCTCCCTCTCTGTCTGCTCCTCCCCTGTTCATGCTCTGTCTCTCTCTGTCTCAAAAATAAATAAACGTTAAAAAAAAATTAAAAAGAGTACAGTTGCCCTTTAAATTACTATGAAATAGAAGCTTTAAAACTGACTCCAAAAACCTTAAAAAAGAAAATCCTGGAAGAGATCAAAAGCCAACGGGTTCCCCCTGAAATAATAGGGACATAACACTATAAAAATATAAAAATAGTTTGATGTGTATACCGGCAATGGATCGAATCAGCTCTGTAAGTTGGTTACACAGATGGTTTGTACATAAAGCCTTATGCTGGGATCGAGACTCGAACACAGACCATTGGCTTCAAACGTGGAGCCTGCTCTGCTCTATTGAACTGCTGCCTCTCCCCAATCCCAAATAATTCACCCTGTCTTCTCTAAGGAAGGAAATGACACGAGTGGAAGAATATATCAGTTACCTTCACAATGCTTTTATTTTCAGAACCTCTTTAAAATCACCACCTCCTCCAACCTGTTTCATCAGATTTTAAGCCATGTGCTTGTAGTGACTGGGTAAGATTCAAAACAGATGGGGTTTGGGATGGGGACACGGCCCCACTGTGCCTATCAACTTAATAAATGCAGTTATCCGCATCAGCCAGGTCCAGAGGCCAGCCAGTCCCTGAAGTCTGCTGAGTCAGACCCAGCACATCTAATAAAAGGGATTGAAAAATAATGCTTGAAGCTGCTCTGGTTCGCATGAGTAAATTGTGAGGACACCCCATACATTAAGAAGAACCATTCATTTCCATAATACAATAGGATCATCTCCAATGACCACCCCACCCCCACCCCCGCTCTGAGGACAGAAACTTGCCTTGGGTCCTCAGGACCCTGATAAAGAGAGGCTCAAAGGAGTTGACAATCGACAACACTGAACCCTGTACCCTCACCCTCACAAGATTTTCTGCTAACTTATCTCTCTGAATTTTCTGGTTTCTTGATTTCCATCCATTGGGTCAGTAGAGAAGGCTGAGATCCACTCCCTTATGTGGAGTATATACTTAGACTAGCATTGTGGTTTCCATTTCTAACTTTCCTATAATTCATCGATCTTCAGGAGTGAGCTCATGCCTACCAGCAAGGTCTAGATCCATCCTAGCCTAATAATCTCATGGGTATCACTGAAGGAATTGAAAATGTGTTCCCTTTCACAACACCCCTCAAGGTCATTGCCATTCTCCCAAGCATATTCTCAGTCATTCAGACAGAAACCTAGTCTGTCACCCAATCCTATTCTGTTGGCTGCATATCTTACATACTTTCTGCCTCGTAAGCACTGAGCTATTTCACACTTGATGCTTTGGTTTCTCTGATCTAGACTATTGCTACAACCTCCTAAGTCATTCTAATTTCATGTAATAACATTCAAGAAATTTATTTGCTGAACACGATAAGCTCTGGAGACATGATATCAATGTGACGCAAGCTCTACCCCCGGGTAGCTTACAATCCAATAGAATAGAGCTAATGTGGAAAGATATTTGGGGGTCAATTCAATGAGGAAGTCATTAAGGGGACACTGTAGTAAATCTGGAAAGGAAAAGGCTGGTCATCAAGGGCAGCTAAGATCTTTGTCATATAAAGAGAATTGCATGAGAGAGAGAGAGAGAGAGAGAGAGAGAGAGGGAGAGAGAGAGGGGCCGGGGGGAGAGAGAACAGCATATATCCAATTCAAAGAATGAGGCAAGGAGAGAACTGAACTGAAATAAAGAGCAATGAATGATATTGATGGCTCCAAGGGTTGGACGCGCAACTGGAGAAGTGTTTGTGTCTGGCAGGAGTAGGCCAGGTAGGACTGATTCTGTGAGCAACAGGAATCTCCAGCTAGACCGTGGGACACGTGCCTGGATCAGAAGCAGGAACAGCAGTAGGGACTTCAAAAGATAGTTTCAGGCTGGACAGTTTTAGCAGGTTATAATCATTAACTTTTTGTGTGGACAGAGTTTTCATAAAGCTTTAACATTATCAGGAGCCAGCATTATCTGTAAGTAATAACCATTAGAAGGGAATGTTAGAACGGCTTCTTTCTAATTAGGGTATCACTTTCCCATGGGTTTGGGTATACTTGGTAAATTAGGCATAGAAGAATATAATTCAAAGGAAGCAGTTTTCTTCATGATTAAGTTAAAAAGCCTATAACAGGGGCGCCTGGGTGGCGCAGTCGGTGAAGCGTCCGACTTCAGCCAGGTCGCGATCTCGCGGTCCGGGAGTTCGAGCCCCGCGTCGGGCTCTGGGCTGATGGCTCGGAGCCTGGAGCCTGTTTCCGATTCTGTGTCTCCCTCTCTCTCTGCCCCTCCCCCGTTCATGCTCTGTCTCTCTCTGTCCCAAAAATAAATAAACGTTGAAAAAAAAAAAAGCCTATAACATAACTCCTGTTGTTCTCCCAACACATGTCCTGTGATATAATCTCGTTAGGAGAAGCGGGTTTACGTGAGTCTCTACCTCAAAGATCTAGTGGATGTGTTATACCATGATATCTAAACATTGCTGAACAATCCGTAAAAACCCGAGGCTCTCAGGAGTCATGCGGATTAGTGAAACCTCCACATACAGCACAACATCTCAGAAGGAACAGTTCACATAAGAGACATTGCAGATCTGTGTGTTTGTTGTGGCAGCTTTCTGGATCCAACACAATCCGTGTTCCGTGATGGGGGAAGGTGTGTCTAATGTGCCTGAAAGGCCATGGGGACTAGTCGGCCCTGCCCACAGGCCACACTGAATCACGGCAAGACCAAGATCCTTGAGGCCTTTCAGCTGAGAGCAATGGAACTTAGCTCTGCTTTACCCGTGACGGTTCACATTTTTGGATATTGTCGTGGGCGGTAATATTGGCTGTTGGTAGCTGACAAGATGAACTTTGTCCATGAGAAAGCTCATCAGCCACACGCAGGGGCTGGGAGCTAAGTTATGCGCGTAATTATAATAGTTAGCATTTATTAAACACTTTAAATGTGTCAGACACCATTCATAACACCTTCCAACGATCAGGCCTGTCAGTGGGTGTCTGGCTTGAGAACCTGTACAAATGCCTCATGGATTGGAATCACCAAAGAAGTCAACTGGACTACCACACAGGCAATTCCGTCTCATGCTTAATAAGGTTTGAACTAGTAGACATTAGCAGTGGCCAGGATTATCACATAATGGAATCAGTGAGGGGCAGTACGAGTTTTGGAAGCTGACTGCCCAGGGTTTGAACCCTGAGCGTGCTATGTGCTCTCATTTTCAGGACCATAGTAATTAACCTGGCCCACCATTTTTTTAATTAATTAATTTTTTTTTTTTTTTGAGAGAGAGAGAGAGAGAGCGTGAGAGCAGCATGAGTGGGGAAAGGGCAGAGAGAGGGAGAGAATCCCAAGCAGGCTCCGCGCCCAGCTCGATCTCATGACCAATTGTGAGATCATGACCTGAGCCAAAATCAAGAGTCAGACACTTAACCAACCAACTGAGCCACCCAGGCACCCCCAGTCCAACGTTTAATCACTTGGTTAATTTCTCTGTATATTAATAATACTTACTGTCATAAAACCAGTAAGCTGTGATTTAAAAAAAAAAAACACACAATGGCTTTGAATAGAACTGATAATATTGTTTTGAGAACTTCTTTGAGTATCTTTTTATTCCATAACATTGTTTCCTCAGGTGAGAAAGATTGGCAGCATTATAAAATATTCCCAGCTTAAAATACACCTTGTGACTTTTGTAACTATACTCCTATGAAACGGTGGAATATAGTAAAAAAAGAAAATTGTAAACAACATTTAGAATGTAGAGCTTTTCTTGAAAAAATGAGGTCAAACTAACACTCAAAACCTCTGTGTCTTAGGACAGAAGTGGCTTGCCCTGTTAATGGACTCTACCATAATCTCACAGTTCTTGAATCTTGTAGAAGTAGTTTGGATGACAAACAGAATAACGTCCATTGTTCCACTTCCAAATCAGTATGTATGAATACATACGAAACATATACAAATTCATTTTACCGTTTCTTCAAGGGTACTTTTTGAAATGGTATTTATGGGCTTTTTTCCATCCCTAGACTCATTTATGTCCTACCATCTGCAAGGGTCTGTCTACTGTGTACTGATAATCTCTCTAAGCTACATCAGCAAAAACTGCTGATCGTTAGTGCTGGTGGGGAGCAAGGTTCTGATCCATACTCTGTCATTCACTTATTATTTGACCAGAGGTAAATCACCTCACCCACATTTCCCGGACTTTTAGATTTCTTATTTACAAAATGAGTTTTGAACAAAATCAGTTTTGCTTTTATTTTTCACAACGTGTCTTTGCTGGGGGCGGGGGCGGGGGCGGGGTGGAATCACACAATAATGAGGGAGATAAAAGTTAACTGAAATCCCACCACTATTAATAATTTTGGCGATTATCTTTCTATCTCACATTTTGCATGTACATGACAGATGCACAGTTACACATAAATGGGACGTAGCTTGTGTTTATACCACAGACCTTAATTTTTTTATTTAAAAAAAGTTTTTAACGTTTATTTATTTTTGAGAGATTGAGAGAAAGAGAATGTGAGGTGGGGCGTGTGCGGAGAAATAGGGAGACAAAGAATCTGAAGCAGGCTCCAGGCTCTGAGCTGTCAGCACAGAGCCCAACACGGGGCTCGAACTCACAAACCATGAGATCACGACCTGAGCTGAAGTTGACGCTTAACCGACTGAGCCACCCAGGCGCCCCTCACAGACCATATTCTTTACACAGTGTTTTCCCCTTTATCTTCCTTTCCTCTCTGCTCCAATGCTCAACACTAACAACATGAACAACCCTCCAACTTTCATCATGCTCATATAAAAACATGCATCTACGATAAAATATATCTATATGGAGGACTTGCCTGATATTACGAAATTTGGTGTTGCTAAAATATACTTGTTCTCAAGTAAAAATACATGCTGATAATTTCTCTAAGCTTCCTGGCACAGGACTATGTTAATCATCTTAATGACCGCATAACCTGTCATCATACGGGTAGGCTACAATTCCATTTTCCTATCGATGAGCCTTTATTTGTTCTCAGTGTTTAGCAACAGAAAACGCTGCAATAAACATCCTCGTGTGTTCTTGTCCTCTCATTTCTGTGGGATAAATCCCCAGGAACAGGATTGCCGCATCAAAGAAAAAGTATATTGTCAGAACTTTCATAAATACTGTAAGCATTTAATTTCACCAGCAACGTTTAAGAGCACTCCACACCTGCTAGTCTAGCCAACTCATTTACATTTTTGCCAATGTGAGGGGTATAGAGTTGTTTTAATTTGCATCCTTCTGATGGCTAATGAGCTGGAGCATCTTTTCTACTGTTTGTTGGTTGCTTCAACTTGTTCTCCACAATCATGATTTTCCCAGGGGAAACACAAAGCCCCTCATATTCCTGGAGGCCACGGTGAGAAAAAAAGAGAGTGACCAAGATGACAGGGCATCAGGTCCCCTGTCCTTTCAACAGTAACAGTTTATGTGTCGGGTTCCTTATGGGATTTGAGACATAAAATTCATTTGACAAGTACTAGACTCGACTAGATGCTTTTTTTAATGTTCCTTCCCTGAGATTTTAAAATAATCTTGTTTATTAATTTTGTTACGTTATCATCACCATCACCATCATCATCATCCTATCTAGATTTGAAGCTAATTATGGCCAGAATCTCCTTCTTATGCTCCATGTGATCAAATCCCACTAAGACCATAGTTTTCACGCTTTCATACGAATAGGAATTATCCAGAGAATTTGTTAAAAGTGTGGCTACTCAGATGCCAATGCCAGAGATTAATTCAGAAATTGCTGGGGTGGGCTTCACAAGTCTCTACGTTAACAAGCACATTACGAGATTGTCACACAGATTGCCCAATAACCATACTTTGGCCAATAAGTGAGTGTTCAACACATGCTTGGAGGTTAGTGGATTCCCCTAAGCCAGCATCGGACGCTCCTTAGGTCTACGTGCTGTGTTGAAGTTATATAAGTATCGCCACTAAAAAGTTTATTTAAAAGTTTAGACTCCAGGGGCACCTGGGTGGCTCAGTTGGTTGAACGTCCGACTTCGGCTCAGGTCATGATCTCACCACTCGTGAGTTCAAGCCCCGCGCCGGGCTCTGTGCTGACAGCTCAGAGCCTGAGGCCTGTTCAGATTCTGTGACTCTGTCTCTCTCTCTCTGTCCCTCCCCTGCTCACTCTCTCTCTCTCTCTCTCTCTCAAAAATAAATAAACATTACATTTTTTTTTTTTAAAGCAAACTCTTAAAAGTTTAGACTCCGGGACACTTCAGCCTTTGAAGTACAGTTAACCTCTTGCAAAATGGAAGAAAATCTTCACTTCCTGTGGGCAGGTGGGAGGTCAGGGAGAATAAACTGAGGTTCCCCCGGGACTATCAGAAGTTGCCTGGGAGAGTGTCTAATGCGGTCCTAGTCTCTTGCCAAAAGATTTCTCACTCTGACCACATCATCACTAGCCAGAGGACAGGGTTTACCCAAAAGCGTTCAAGGTCTGGGTCCAGAAAGTTAAAATTAATCTCAGCAAAGCCATCCCAAAGAAAACACCAGGAAAGGGAGTCACATAAAGCTCTATTTCTAAGGACAAGTATCGTCAAGAAACAAACTTCCTCTCTGATAAGATGGGGGCTGTTCAATCTTACATTCTTGCCTCTAATCCTATCTGCATCCCAATCACCCTGATTTACTCTGTCACTGGGTGATGGTACAAAGGGAAAGATTGCAGATCTAATTAGCATAATATAGATAAGCAAATGAGGCCTAATCAATTATGGTTCACACTTGCTTTCATCACTCGTGCCAACAGTAGGCAAATTCACTGACAGTTCAAATGCGACATTTTTAGAAGCCATCAGTAAATCAATAACAAGTGACAGTAATTTAGATGCACACTTCGTTCTGCCTCCATTTCTGTCCAGGAGATGCAGCCTCACAACCCAGAGACACCTGAGCTCAGCAGTCAAAGCTTTTCACCACTCAAATCACACACGTCGGCCAACTCTGTTCACTTGACTCTCGGCACCTCAGCTATCTATATGACAACTTGCATGAAGGTTATGGTAGGTGTGGTGACTGGAAGCTTTTCTTCCATTTGCACTACATTTTTGGAAGAAGCTTGCCACATATATTTGTGAGAGACAATATCATCAAGCAATATATGCCCTGGGGCAGCTGACCCGAATTCTGATCCCGGCTCTACCGTTCGTTTCTGGTATAACCTTGGGGAAAATACCTTGGTCTGTCTGGGTTGTAACTATACCATCTGTTGAATGGTGGGGGGGGGCGCCCAGGGGGGAATGTTTATACATACCTTTATTTGTCTCGCAAGGCTGGATTGGGGATGAGAAAAGATGTCAATAGTGAACATACTTTTTATAAATATAAGCCTATTATTAGGGCTTCGAGAGAACTAAGCTTTAGGGTTCAAAGTAAAGACAAATGGTCTGTTCTCTTGCCTGACATTTACAGTCATTTTATTTTATTCCTATGGTATTCATGTCAAAAAAATCGCCACCTTAATATGACTTTCGTAAAAAGGCAGAACAGGGATTTTAAAGTTCAGATTGTGTCGTGAAATAAAATCTGAGAAAGCCAGGGATGGCCAGAACCTCACGGGTCACCATCATCACCATCACCATCACCAGCACCCCTGATATTTCTGTAGTCCTTACACTTGGTGTAGGGCCCCCATATGCAGAGCTTGTCGCTGGGCTTCATGCTTCAGAAAGAACACTGAACAGCCACGAATCGATCAGGTATGGGTGATGCTGGAGACTGGCGCTCGCTTAAAAATCATCTTCCCTACTGACGTTTGCCACTCCACTCCTTTGGGGACACGTCCATTGGCCAGTTCTAAATCCAACAAAGCAAGTGCCATTCACTTATAAGTCTCCACATTTTCCACAGGTCATCATCTCTGAAATTTACACTTCCCAGAACCACAACATCCCTGTAGCTTGTGCGCTTAGTCTCATTATAATGTGCACTTAATGAATCCATAATGTGTCCGAGAGATCACTGTTCCTCATTTTAAGTGTGAGTAAATTAATCCTTAAATATTTAATTTGAGAATCTAGAAGATAATTGTATTACAGTTTATTTGAAGACATTTATTGGGTACCTGACCATTGGCTGGTGTTACAAAATTGCTGTGCAGCAAGTAACTACAAAACTCAGTGGCCTGATACCTTGCCAAATATAATTTTTTTAACATTTATTTATTTTTGAGAGACTGAGAGAGACAGAGCGAGACAGAGCATGAGCAGGGGAGGGGAAGAGAGAGAGACAGCCACAGAATCTGAAGCAAGCTCTAGGCTCTGAGCTGTCAGCACAGAGCCTGGAGTGTGGCTCAAACCGACAAACCGCGAGATCATGACCTGAGCCGAAGTCAGATGCTTAACCAACTGAGCCACCCAGGTGCCCCTACCTTGCCGAATACATAAAGCAGTTAGTGCAGTACCTTGCACATAATATAAGCTTAAATGTAATGTTTTTGTTAAAGTGCAGTTAGTATTATATATACAATATAAATGTATTTGAAGTATGTGACATTTTTAAAGTGAGATAAATTGTTTTGCTTGTAAATTTAAGTACATTTTCAACCTCCAGTTAATATCCACAATGGATAAATTTCTTGGACTTCTGTTTGCAGCTTGACTCTTTTTCCAAATATGATCAGTAAATGACTCAATCTCCCCCCCCAAAAAAAGATTAAAAAAAAACCAAAACTCAGTGGCCTGGAACAATAGATATTTATTTGCTACATGTCTGCCTTTGCATCTCAGCTGATCTTGACTGAGTTTGCCTATATGCCTGTTGGAAGGCCAAGGGGCTCTCCAGGTCTTGACTGGAGCATCTTACCTGGAGCCACTCTGCTCAGTATGTCCCATATTCTCATCCTCATCCTGCGAATGGCTTCCTCATGTCATGTCAGAAGAGCAAGAACATGGAGGCCAGGCACACAAGCACTTTGCAAGTCTCTTCTCCCATAACATGTACCAACATGCCATTGGCCACAGCCAAATGCATGCCCACACTAAGGTGTGGAGAATTATGGCCTGCCCACAGCAGGAGGGCCCTGTCAGCTTACATGCAAAGTTATGGATATTAGTTGGAAAGAGCAGCTGGGATCACTAATGTGAGCACCTTTTATTGGAACGTCTTGAGTCTCTTTCTACAGGAAATACAAACGTAAGTGGAAAGAGGTTTTGCCATGTAGAACCTTACAATTTAGTAGTAAGCCTGAGAGCATTTCATGTAAGGGAGAAATTATACCTCATGGTAGAATGAGGAAGGCTATAAAGGTGTCATTTGAGACGGATTTCAATGAACAGGTAGGATGTGAACAAGCAAATAAGAAAATAGGAGAATATTTGATGTGGTGGAAATCTCCTGAGAATTAGCACACAAAAGGAAAAGCATGGTGATGTCCCGAAACACGATCAAAGTTCCTAGTTGGCTATATATCAGGTGTGTGAATGGTGGTAAATGGCTAGTGCAGCCAGAAAAGGTTAAGTTTGTGATTCTTGGGGTCTCAACTATATCGACAGAGATCTCATTTCTGTCGGTACATTGTCTGTGACCAAATTCCAACCAAACAATTAAGGCACACACACACACACACACACACACACACACACACACACACAGAGCCATGGGCAAGAGATGTTTGATTGACTGATTACCAAGAGGCCGGCCTAAGTGATGCTCTGGGTGTGCCAAGGCTGAACGCCATTCTCAAGTTTTGTTTGTTTGTTTTTTAATTTTTTTTAATCTTTCTTTAGTTTTGAGAATGAGAGAGACAGAATGCAAGCAGTGGAGGAACAGAGAGAGAGGGAGACACAGAATCCGAAGCAGGCTCCAGGCTCCGAGCTGCCAGCACAGAGCCCGACACGGGGCTCGAACTCACATTCATGAGATCATGACCTGAGCCGAAGTCGGACGCCCAACTGACTGAGCCACCCAGGCGCCCCCATCCTCAAGTTTTTAAAGGAACATTTCATCTGAGAACATCTGCATCTGCCTGAAACATATTTTCCCAGTGTAGTACTTGACTTTAAGCTGACTAGAGATATCAAACTTTCTTTCACAGATTCTTTGACATCCTTGAACATTATTGAACAAATGTCAGTTATGTCTATCTCTTGAATTGTGTCAATCTGAATTGAAAATGTGCTGACTTTTTTTAGCATCATCACTCCGTGTGTTTCTATGCCAGCAGCACAATTGGACGTGACTGGAAATATCGGTCACTGTTCCCTGGGATGTTCGAGTTAGCTCTTACATCTGCATTTCTGGGACCTGACCCCTTACCTCCACGCAGAATCACACCAGACAAATACAGAGACAACTAGAATTCTTTTGTGCATATACAAATACGGTCGCTGGTGATACGGCAGCGAATGATGCCATTAATACGATACAGTTTTGTAAGCGAAATAAGAAGTCTATGAATTTAAAGACGACGTATCATATTTCCTACAATATCATTCTAATGCACTCACTCATTTTGGTTGAGGGAAGAGTCCTCTTAATTCCCCCAAATTGGAATGATAAGATATTTTTTGAACCAGATACAATTTTAATTTTTGGAGTGCTATAGTGATTTTCACCCAGCGGCAACATGTTTTGAGGTAGAAGCTATGTTAATAATTGGACAGTAATAAATCAGAATAACATATGCCATTCTGAACTGTTTGCCACTGTTCCTGTGGTGGACTGAGTGTATATCTTACCCGATTTAGTCTTCATGATGACTTATGGCAGTGGTGAGGTTGTCATCCAATTTTACAGATGGTAAGACTGAGGTGAGCTAACTAGCATGCCCAAGACCACACAACTGATAAATAGTAAAAGATAAATCTGTCTGACCCCCAATGCCATTTAGATGCCTTCAGTGAGAAATTGAGTGTCTACTATATGCCAAGTACTATTCTAGGCTCTGGGGATCTTATGAACAAAACAAATAAAACTTGATGTCCTCATAGAACTGATTTTCTAGTCAACGTTATACATTTATATAAGTAGAATAAATACACAGAATCTCAACATTTCATGGCTTATTTTTCCTCTGAGATAGTAATCTATTTGTCTAATCTTCGATAACTAAATTATGAATTCCTTACATGCTGGAAGTATATTTTTTGGTTTTTACAATTTCCCTACAGCACACAGCAACGGGGTGATAAATTATGCCATTCAATAGGTACTTTTTAATTGATATATTTTTTGAGAACCACATCATTAACAAACCCTTGAGAAATCACCAGTTCAGGGCTGTTTTATTGTTCGAAGTTGCTGCTGATTCATTGGAGGAAGCAGCAGGGAAGGTGATTAATCCAGGTCCCCGGGGCGTCTATATAACTTTCATTTCCAGATGTTGCGCTGACTGGAACCACTAGTGTCCAATGCCAACATCTAGAGGAAAACTAAAAAAGTATGTTCTCTGGACATTTCGCACCATATTGAAAAAGTCATTGTGTGAGGTTGACCCAATTCCTTATTCTGCCTGCGTTTGTCTCTCCGTGTTTTGTCCTCCAGCACAGGGAAGAGCTGAAAGGAAGAGATAGGATGATACCTGACCTTGCTAACTGGTGCTGTCTGGTTTCTTTATTCTTTTTTATTTATTTACTACTTCATTCTGGGGGCTGCTGGCTCCGGCCTCTCTCCAGCTCCCTGTCTGTAGATATCTCTCACAGACTCTCCCCATCTTTCTGTCTTGTTATTCTCTCCTCCTGTCTTCCACCTGCCCAACCCCAGCCCTCTATCCCTCTGTCCGTGTCTGTCCTAGTTTGTCTTTCTCCCTCCGTATGGCTGTCTCTGTCCCTCTCTGCCTCCGTGTGAGGCTCTAGCTCTCATTCTCTCTGAGCCCCCGACTCTTCCTGAATTTCACATCCATTCACAATGGTTCACACTCTCTCTTCGTGTGTGCGTGTGTGTGTCTGTGTGTGTGTTTGCATATTTGTGTGTTTTTGTATCCTTTGGCCTATTTCTGTATTTCCAAATTTTTTTTAATGTTTTTATTTATTTTTGAGACAGAGAGAGACAGAGCATGAGCAGGGGAGGGGCAGCGAGAGAGGGAGACCCAGAATCTGAAGCAGGCTCCAGGCTCCGAGCTGTCAGCACAGAGCCCGATGCAGGGCTCAGACTCGTGAACCACGAGATCATAACCTGAGCTGGAGTCGGATGCTTACCCAACTGACCCAGCCAGGCACCCTTATGTCTGTATTTTTAAACTTTGATCTCCCTTTGGGTATTTCTTATTCTGCTTTTCCTTCTCTGTGTGAATCTGCTTTCTCCTCTTTCTTCTCTCTCCTTTCCCTTTCTGTCTATTCTCTCATCGCCAGGCCCCACGTGTGTGTCTCTTTTTCTCTGTGTGAATGTATGTGTGTGTTTATGTGTGTGTGCACATCTGGGGTCTCTGTGTTCATGAGGGCTACCTCAAGGTCTCTGTCTTTATTTCTCAATGAATCAATATTCCTCTTTCTCTTACTTGGTGTATATAGTTGCACACAATGGAACATTACTTGGCCATATTTTTTCAAAAAGGAAAACCTACTTTTTGCCCAACATGGATGGACTTTGAGGACATTATGCTCAATGAAATAAATGAGACAGAGAAAGACAAATACTGTATGTTCTCACATGTGGAACCTAAAAAAGCCTAACGCACAGAAATAGAGAGTAGATTGGTTGTTCCCAGGGGCAGGAAAGTGAGGGGAAATGGGGATGTTGGTCAAAGGGTACAAACTTCCAGATATAAGATGAATAAGTTCTGGGCGTCTAATGTACAGCATGGTGATTATAATTAGCAATACTGTACTACATCCTTGAAAGTCGTTAAGAGGGTAGATCTTAAATGTTATCACCACACACAGAAAAGGTAATTATGTGACAGGATGGAGGTGTTAACTAACCTTATCGTGGTAATCACTCTGCAATCTACACACACATCAAATCATCTCGTTGTACATCTTTATCTTACATATGTTATGTGTCAATAATATTTCAATAAAGCTGGAACAAATACATGGGGTGGGCATGCAAGCAAGCAAGAGAGAAAAATTAATTGTCCTGTTTATTTTTAACAGATTGTCAAAAGGAGCCATGCCTTTATTTAATTATTTCATTTCTGGCATTTTGGCAAGCATAATGAGAAACAAAGGATTCTTTTTGATTTAAAACTTCAGTTACACCAATTTCTAATGAGAAAATTAAATAATCATTTCTTTCCTAATCCTCACAGAGATGTTAAAGAGGACCAGTGATCACTTGAATTCCAGCAAAATGGTAGCTGGAACAGCTAGAGAAACCCTTTCAGCTCAGAACACCTTTGGACTGAATGACAATGACAATGAAAACGGCATATGTGAAATCTGGAAAATGCTGGAAAAGCTGGATTGGAGGGAAATTTAAATTAATGCTGATTTTTTTTAATTAATCAAAAGAAAAAAAAAAGGTAAGAGCTGAGACAGATGAAACAGGAAGCAAACATACAATGGAAAGCATCAGCAAACCCAAAAGTAGGTTCCTCGTAAAGTCTAATAAAAACCCATTGCAAAACCGATCACAGAGAAAGACAAGGACAGAAAGAGGAGGCCTCAAAACACAATATTAGGAATAAAAGAACAGAGTCACCGATGCACCAAAGATTAAATAGATAGTAAATAAATATTATGACAATTTTATACGAGTAAAGTGAGCTGATTATTAGAAATGTATTAGAAAAATAGAAATTTTTGAAGCCAACTTAGAAAAATCTTGTATTCAGCCAGGGCACATTGTGTTAATGTAATACAGGTCATATAAGTTATTAAATATCAAAACATCTACACATTAGCATCTAAGAGGCCCTACCTTGATCCCCAAGTGCCACCTGGACCACATTTGACCCTTCCTCAAGGATCCCATAAACCTCTCTATAATCCACCAACTAACGGTTAATTCTGGGGACAGTAGGCCTCCAGATCCTTCCAGGACTGTTGATTGATATCTACCCTGACTAGCTCAGTACCTGATCCAAATCACTAGTAAAACATTCTACCTAAAATCATTCATTAAAATGAATAACCAGTTAATAATCTACTCATCAAAAACATACCAGTTCCAGATGGTTTTATAGATGAGTTCCACCAAACATTTAAAAAATTGGCAAGTTCACACAATTTTTCACACACCCTTTGAAAGACTATAAAAAGAGGGAATATTGCTAATGCATTCTATAGGAATAATCTAGCTGCAAATTCAAATGAGACAAGAAAATTATAACTATATAAAAATTACGGACCAATTTCATTCATAAATTTAGATAAAAAATTATTGAGTATACTCTCAGAAAATCAAATTTAGCAATGTATAAAAAGATGATACATTGTTAGCAAATTAGACTTATTCCAACATACGTTCAGTATGAGAAAATGCATTTGTGTGACTTACCATATATAAAAAGACTAAAAAATATATATGGTCATCTCAATAAATACAGAAGAGTAATTTGATAAAATTCAGCTGATATTCAGGACTTCTAAAAATAGAATCTTAGAAAACTTGGAATAGATGTGATTTCCCTCATCTGGTAAAAAGTATATGCCAACAACTATAGCAACTCCATATTTCATGGCAAATATTAAAAGCATTCTTTTTCAAATTGGGAATAAGATTTAAAAAGCCCACTGTCATCACTTCTAGTCAACATTGCATTGGAGCCTAGATCTGATTACAGCTCGATCTGATTACAAAAAAATATATAATAAGTATAAGGATTGGAAAAAAGAAAATTAAACTGTCATTATTTTCAAATGATTGTCTACATAGAAAAACAAAACAAAACAGAGATCAATTATTAGAATTAATAAAATAATTTAGCAGTGTTTCCAGGAATGAGATTAATCTGCAAAAGCTAATTGCATGGCTATAAAGCCTATGAAAGCATTATAAAACATTTTGCATATGTGTGTGTGTTTATGATGATAAAATGTACAAGGGACAAATGTATCCAAAGATGTGAAGACAAAAGGTTTAGGGCGAAAATGATGTCATTGAAATACATTAAAGAAAGCTTAAATAAATTGAGAGATTCATCTTACTCATTCATGGGTGTCAATTCTCCCCAAATCATTTTTGCACTCAATTCAATTCCAAAGAAGATTCTGTTTTTTTCTGAGCAGATTTTAACACTTATAGCTAAGAAACAAAGTTTAAGAATAGCCAAAATGCTAATACAGAAGAAGGATAAGATTGGAATTTACTTTTTTTTAATTTTTTTAATGTTTATTTGTTTTTGAGAGAGAGACAGAGCATGAGCAGGGGAGGGGCAGAGAGGAAGACACAGAATCCAAAGCAGGCTCTAGGCTCTGAGCTGTCAGCATAGAGCCCGACGCGGGCCTCGACTTCATGAACTACAAGATCATGACCTGAGCTGAAGTTGGATGCTTAACCAACTGAGCCACCCAGGTGCCCCAAGATTGTGAATTTATAATCAAGGATTATTAAAAAGTCTGGTAAAAAGCTGTGTCATTTGGGCCAGGGTAAGATACATAGACAACTGCAATCAAATGGAGATTCCAGAAACTGAATAGGTGACAGAATTGACTTTGTGAAAAAAGTCAATAAAGTAGACTCTACTCAATAAGTAATGAGGAGAAAATTAGTTAGCCCTGTGGAAAGAATAACATTGAATACCTATTTTCCACTATTTGCAAAGATCAGTTGCAGCTAGAATTATCAGTTAAACATGAAAGACAAAACTTAAAATTTTTCTTTAATTTTTTTTAATGTTTACTTATCTTGAGAGAGACAGAAAGAGAGCATGAGCAGGGGAGGGGCAGAGAGAGAAGGAGAGAGAATCCCAAGGCACCAAGGTGCAGCAAAACTTAAAAATTTTAAAATAAAGTATCAGAGGAGATCTTCATGACTTCAAGGTAGAAAAAGACTTCTTAAACCAGACTCAAAAAGCAAAAATCATAAGAGTGCCTGGGTGTTAAGAGTCTGACTCTTAGTTTCAGCTCAGGTCGTGATCTCACGGTTTTGTGAGTTCCAGCCATTCACCAGGCTCTGTGCTGGCAGCATGGAGCCTGCTTGGGATTCTCTGTCTCCCTCTTTCTCTCTCTCTTCCTTCCCTCATGCTGTCTCTGTCTCTCTCAAAATAAATAAATATATATTTTTTAAAAAAGCAAAAATCATAAAGAAAGAAACTTAAGGATTCAACTCTATTAAAAATAGAACATACTTTGGGGCACCTGGGTGGCTCAGTGGTTACGTGTTCGACTTCGGCTCAGGTCATGATCTCGCGGTCCGTGAGTTTGAGCCCCGCGTCGGGCTCTGTGCTGACCCCTCAGAGCCTGGAGCCTGTTTCAGATTCTGTGTGTCCCTCTCTCTCTGACCCTCCCCTGTTCGTGCTGTGTTTCTCTCTGGCTCAAAAATAAATAAACGTTAAAAAAAAAATTAAAAAAAAAATAGAACATACTTTGAACAAAAGACACTATAAAGAAAGTGAAACGCAAGCCAGAGATTAAGAAAGATATTTTTTTTTTGCAAAACACACCACAATAAAATATTTGTGTTCAGAAAAAAAAACAAAACAAAACACTACAATTTAAAAAGAAAAAGACAAAATGCCAATCAAAAATTGGCAAAAGTCATAGACATGTGTTTTCCAGAAGAGAAAACACCAATGGTCAATAAATGTATGAAAGGTACTCATTTGATTAGTAATCAGTGAAATGCAAGTTAAAATCCCAGTGATACGCAACTACACAACCAACAGATTAGCAAAAATGTAAGTGTTGGACAACACCGCAAGTTGGCAAGAATGTGCAGTGAAAAGTTTTATCCTCCGCTAACTGGAGGATAAATTGACTCCACTGATTGGAAAATAATTCAGTAAAAAACTACCTAGGAAACTTAAAGATGTATAGAGCCTACCAGCTAGCAATTCTACTCCAGCAAACATAAAAGAATGTTCAGAAGTAATGCTTTTAAAATAGCAAAGAAACTAAAACTGGCACAAATGCCCAGGAGAAAAAAAAAAAAAAAAAGGATCAACAAATTGTTGTGTAAAATTGTTGTGAAAAAAACAGACACTACTATATGGTAAAAATGAGTGAATATAGCTCTATGTAAAAATTTAGATGCATCTCAAAGATATAGTATTGAGTAAAACATTCAAAATCAGAGAACATAGGCAGTATGACTTCATTTATATGAGAATCAAACACGGAAAGCAAGTAAATAATATATTATTTAGGGAGACATACATGTATGAAAGCGACAACAAGAATGATTTACACCCAATCCAGACTGTGGTTAGCGCAAGCAGGGAGAGAGGGGGCGTGATCTGTGAAGGACACACGGAATGTGAAGAGGTCCCAATGTTGTTCTCTTTGGTATGTGGTCTGATGGGTACATACGAGCTCATTTCAATATTTTTCTTTAAATTCTAAATATATGTTATATATCCTCTTCCCCGTGGATGATGTATTTCATAATAAAAAATTTTTAATATCATGGAAATCCCATGTTGGAAATATTTTAGAAGTCTCAAAAGAAAAGCCCTGTGGATTGCATATCAAGGCATAGTAATTCAGGGTAAGGCATAAGCTCAGAGGAAATGCACAGAAAATACAACTCCTGGAAAAGAACCCCGTTACACAGACTGGGCAGCCAGGCACAGAAGTGAAATGCAATTTTAGAAGAGCCTAAATCTTGAAATAAAAAGAAAAGAAGAGAAACAACCATATTGGCTTCAGAGAGGAAATACAAATTTCCACTGGAGTGAGAATCTTGTGAGCAATGAAGCCACAGGATGGAATCCTTTGTGGATCTGTGTGTGGACGCTGGGAACACGCTGGGACGTCCTCCACAGGACTCAGGCATCCAGCACTGGCCTTGGAACAAGAACCCTGGAAGCCCGGTCTGCGGGGGGAAAGGAACAGCTGGCCTGAACACCAGTCCAGGCGTGTGGGTTAACCCACAGCCAGTGGAAATAAACCCAAGGACCAAGCAGACAAAGGAAGGCAAGGGGGAGGTGCAGAGAGGGACCAAGAGAAGAATGGAACTGACTAAATTAAACCAGACATCCATAGAAATTAAGCTTTATTAAAATGGTGCCATGGTTCTGATTCTTTTAATACTAATTTATTGGTTTGATAGATTCTCAGATCTGGAAGGGATGTTCCTTGTCTGTGGACAAAGAGTACCGTGAGGCTCCCCACATTCTCCTTTCCTTCCTTCCCCTCCCCAGCCTCCCAACCTCAAAGAAAGAGCTTTCTCTGTGTCCACAAGGAGCCCCAGAAACTGCGCACCCTGAAAAGCGAAGTCCTGAGTCAGTGGCCCCGGCGATGGAGCGTAACCTGTACTGATCCAGCTTCTGGCTTTACCATTCAGGAAACATTTCTTACTGTCAAATGCAACTGACTGGAATACATTTTGCTAAAGAGGATGTTTTACCACGGAGGCACTAAAAGCTACATGGGCCACATTTCTGCAAGATCTATAAAGTTTAGCAGGAATTAAAGGAGAAATATATCAACATTTATGGAAGATTAATGAAAGACTGCCAAATGTGAAGCGTAATGTCCTTAAATTAGTCTGGGGAAAGAGAAATGGAACAAAACGTAGAGAGAGCAGGGATGAAATTCAGAAAGAAAGCTCCTAGGCGAACAGAGAAATGACAGACCAGGAGAAACTACAGTGTTTTGAGGGCTTTCCCAAGGAAAGGGACGAAGTGGCCCAGAGGGGACAGATCACTCGGGGGTCCACTGTCAGGGCTGGGTCAATGAAATGATGTGTTTTGTACTATATGTTCCCTGTTTAGTGTCTCATTCCTGTCTCACCGCACCAACGATCTATCTTACGCCAGGACATTTCATCAAAGATGTGTCATTTCTAGGGTGGGTAAATTGACCTTAGGATAAAATGAAAAATTCCAAACTTACTCAAAACAGTCAAACAGGAGCTCTTTTCCCAAGGGGGTTCTCGTAATGCACCCTGGCCCATTCCTGAGTGTTTTCTAGATAAGGTTGGGGAGGGAGCGGGGGGTGGGGGAGGATCAGAGAGGCAGGGTAGGGGATAAATTGTTTTGCTTTACGGTAAAGATAAATAATATCTTGGGGTTTTGAGTCAACAAAAATATTCATGGGCGTATAAGGTTAGAACCTCTGATAAATCAGAATGGACCTAATAAAAATACAAACTTAAGGCAGTTCATTTGAGTTCCCTGACTGCTATTTTTATTTATTTTTTTGCAAATGCATTAGAAAGTAATAACTCCTGAGGGTCCTGAAGAGCAAATGACAAGTGACAAGCGAAAGTCTTTTGTCACTGTAAACAGTAACACTTCCAGAGCAGAGGACTCCTTTGGAGTCCAGACAACATATACTTTGTCATAGTTTAACTACACCATAAACTTGTTTTTTAAACCATATTCAGGGAGGTAACTATGTTCCCATGTGACCCAAAACAATACCACACACAAACCGTGAGTGCTTTCTGTATGTTTCACAATGTCCTTTTTGAAAAAGTTTATTTATTTATTTTGAGAGAGAGAGAGAGAGAGAATGAGCCCGGGCCGGGCAGAGCGCGGGGGGGGGGGGCAGAGAGAGAGAGAGAGAGAGAGAGAGAGAGAGTCCCAAGCAGGCTCTGTCCACACAGAGCCCGATGCAGTGATCCCATGAACCATGAGATCGTGACCTAAGCTGTGATCAGGAGTCAGACACTCAACCGACTGAGCCACCCAGGCGCCCCACGTATGTTTCACGATGTCCTAAGCACTGATTCATTCTGTACAAAACCCCCATGAAATGGCCATTTCTTTCTTCATTTACCAGAGGAAACACACAAGCCTTTAAGACATTTGCTTTTGACCTGCCAGGGTGGCTCAAACAACCAACTCTTAGTTTTGGCTCAAGTCATGATCTCACAGCTTCATGGGTTCAAGCCCCACATAGGGCTCTGCACTGGCAGTGTGGAGCCTGCTTGGGATTCTCTCTCTCCCTGTCTCTCTCCCTGCCCCTCCCCTGCTCGCACTATCTCTGCCCCTCTCAAAATAAATACACACATTAAAAAAATAAGTAAATAAAGAGATTTGCTTTTTTGCTCAAGGTCAAATAATGAAGGTAATGGGGAGGATGCCACCCCAGCCCTGCCACTCAAAACCTTTGTGACCTTGTGAGAGTTCCTGGCCAAAAGAGAATGGCACCCTCCTCTTGGGATAATTAGGGGGGATTTCATAGAGTAGCTGGCACTAAGTAAATAGACAAAAAAGTTCATTTATATTTTCATTAATGGTAGGAAGCGATGGTTTCTAGAACTTGGCTCCCACCAGTATTACCTGTAGGAGTTTGAGAAAAATACAGAGCAATGAGCTCTATTCCAGGTCTGTCCTACTAAGACAGAATCTCTAGAAGTGGGGCCTATGAATTGGTATTTTGAGAAAGGCTCCTCCCAAGGGATTCTGTTGCAGTAGGTATGGAGCCTGGTATTTAGAAAGTCTTAATATTGGTGTTTTGGTCCAAAAACCAGGTCAGTGGAAGAGGCCATGAGGCTGTGGTGGTTGGAATATGCGTCCTGGGCACATGAACTCAATCTGCCCCTTGAGGGTACATAGGACACGGACAGGTGGGGAAAAGCACCAAGCACCGCCCAGTAAGTAGCTGCCTGGTCATGAGCACTGAATCCCCTCTCATGAACCTGGAGCCTCATCTGAGTGTCCTAAACAGCTGGGAGAGACACAGACCCAACCCAGCCTGTTCCATGTCTCACACAGGACGCATCGGGTGAGGACTTCTTGGGCCCAGAGAGAAGGTCACTGAAAGCAGGGGGCTTGTAATAGCCAATTCAAAGTTCTCATGATCCCGAAAGCCCATCACTCCTTAAACCTAAAGTTAGGCAGGGTACGCAATCTCTGTAGGACTCAGAGCCCCCACGTAGAAAACGAGAGAGGTCAAATCAGATGATCATGTGGCCCTTCCTACTCCAAAGCTGTATGAGTTTAAGACCTATTGATGTGGATACTTGAACTCTCCAAGTCTGTGTGTCCAGGGAGCCGGGTGTGTGTGTGTTGGGGGGGTGGGGGTGGGTACTGGGGAGGCAGAGGAAGTGTGGACTTCTGTCTGAAGCTACTCTTCATAAAGCACCAGCAACGTCAGGAAGCCAGATTGCAGTTGTCCAAAACCAGTTCCCTTTCCCCCTTCCCTGTAGACGCTGGTCACCTGCCTTTGTCTCTGCCAGTGGCTTCTGTTGAAAACAAGACAACAGGCTCCAAGCAGAGAGTCGCTTACCCCATGTCACCCCACGGAGATATGACTGTCTCTCCCGGAAATGGAATCCTAACCCTGCCGATCAGGAATGACTGATCAGTGCTACTTACTTAGAGCATCAGCCCGATTGACCCCTGCCGTCCCCTGAAGGAAAGTGACCCGCAAGAACCAGCCCACGCTTTGGTCCCGTCCAACTTCCTTGATTCTGCTCCCGGCTGCCTACGAGTACAGAACCTCCGGGCTCCTTTCTATCTGTGGGACTGGGTGCTGCCCGATTCAAATCATTTTCGCTCAAATAAGCGCTTAGACTTTCTAATGTGCCTCAGTTTATCTTTCAGCAGTTCCCATTAGGACTCCCTGAGTGGCTCCCTTAAGCATCTCCTCCCCACCGTCCCACCCCTACTTCCCAGTTCTCTCCTGTGTGTTTATCCTGTTTAGAGCTGTTTGAGCTTGAGATTTGACCCTTCTTTTGTTCAGAAAATCAGCAGCCTCCTGCCTCCTTGTATCCAGGCTGGTGGTAAATTGGGACTATTGTCTTCCTGAGTCCTTTGGAGCCACTCAGTTCTGGGAATCCATTGATGCTGTATTTGCATATGTATGTTAGTGAGCATCCAAACATCTCATCTGTTTTCTTCCTTTTTCCTCACTAGTATTGATCATAGATTTTTCAGGGGCTTTATTGCTGGGTGCTCCTTGGGATCTGGCCCCAGCATGTAATACAGAGCCACTTCCTGGGGCTGAGAGAGAGAAAGAGAGAGAGAGAGGAGGGAAAGAGAAAAGGGAAGCTGTGTCCCCGGAAGAGTAGAGAGTTCCAAGAGCCTGTGCAGCCCTACACCTTGACTGAGACTTAGAGGCAGTGGGGCATGGGGGAAGGGGAATGGGGGGGGGGGCGGGGCGGGGGGATGCTTTCCCAGAGGTCCTAGACCTCCATCCTTAGCAGGAGTAAACATCATGGCCATTATGTTTATCATGAAAAAGGCCTTTCTGGATGGCAGGACCTCAGTGACTTTATTCCCCCCAAATCAGAAATGATATTATTTTTACCCCAAAACTAGAAACTGTCACCCACTGCATTTGTAGGACCAAAATTAACTTGTTTACTCCTTTGTCCACTTAAATGAACACAGAACTGGCATGCCTGACACAGAGCTGTGAATGGGCGAGACAATTATGCCATTAGCAAAAGTGGGGAGGGGAGGCACATGGCTATTTGTGAAAGAAAAACAAATCTGTAGAAGGCACCAGACTAGGAGTCTGAGCTGTGTGTACCCCAGACCTGGCTCTGGGGCTCCAGAGGTAAGTGAGCTTGGCCCCAGGCTCTCTCCTCGGGACCTTAGCTGCCTCACAATTATGGGTAAGTTGTAAAATCTCTAAGCTCCCCTCCCTAGTTTCAAGGGGGGAGTCTCTGGGTAGTCACAGTGAGAGCTCATGTTCCAGTTAGGTTCCAGGCACGGGGGGGCTAAGCATCAACCAGATGTGGCAAGCAACCAGAAAGGGCACATTCAGGACCGAAGGTCACGTCCTCTAACTTCCAGGCTTGTGTTTTGCTCACTCAAGACTTTGCTTCACACCTCCTCCCTTTGAGAGTCCCCTGACCCGGTCGTCACAGGGGTCTGGTGTCACTGGCACGAGCTGGAGGGATACGTCAGCCCCTGAGTGATGTCTCCCTTACCAGGAGCAAAAGTAGGGGCACAGCAGAAAAGGACGGACACATAAGGAGCAATCCAGGGAATCGGGTGTTCTTAGGAATAAAACTTAGACCCTCAAGGACAAGAAAAGGATCATTTTAATGTTTAAATCTCCCTCCCTTGGTCTCGGGCACAGCACCTGACTCACCAGTTTCCAGGAACACACAGCTGGGGGCAAGCCCTCTGTCCCAGAGGGGCCACCATGTAGCAGAACTGTCTCCTTGGATTCCCCAGAGCAGTGGGGCCGGAGCAGTTCCCTGGGCCATCCTCATAAATGGGTCACTCCCTCCTCCTTCTGTACCTATTTCACAACTTACCAGCATGGTTTTATGTTGGGTCGCCAATCAACCTTAAGTCTTTCGCCATCATATCTGCCCAGTGAAATCTCAGTCCTGTGAAACGCAGCCATCCACTCCCACTACATCTGCACCTAAGAAGCTGAATGCCGCTGATGGGAAACACACGCACACGCACGCACACGCACACAAGTGCTTTCCTTTTATTTGGGGGTCGTTGTTGTGGCCATCCTATCCTGAAGACAATTCAGCTAGCGCCCAGGCGAATTCACTTGCTCCTTCTCCACAACTTGGAGTCCATTCTTCCTCACTCTAGTACTCCCCCACTCCCGCAAATACCCCCTTTGGCTCTTCCACCATCCATTCCTTCCTCTCCACTGGATCATGACCATCAGCATACAAACCTTAACATCATGCTTTAATATCATCTGTCTCAGAAAGGAAACAAGCCAAGTCCCCTCAACCCTGATTTCCAGCAGCTTCCATCGCATTCCTTCGCTCCCGTTGGTAGTCAAATGCCTCAAAAGAGCTGCGTGTGCCCACGGGCTCTCCGTCCGCACGTCTCCTCCCCTCCTTTCCTTGGGCACTGGCCCACACCTCCAAGCCCTTCAGGGCGTTTCAAGGTCAACAGCAACTTGCATTTTGCAAGTCAGACTGCTGTGTGCACCTTATTCAAATTCGGCCCAGCATTTGACTCAGTTGGCCACACCCTCCTTCTTTTAATACCTTCTTCCATGATGCTTTAGAATATTACCTTCACCCCATCTTCCTCTGACTTCACTGCCTTCTCAATCTCTTCACTGACATCTCTTTTCTCTGCAACAGCCTTAAATGTGATGGCGCTCACAGAACCTGAAGAATGTGCCCTGTGCCTTGCTCTACGTTTCTCCTCAGATGATCTTCCTGGGTGCTATAAATAATATATATATATTTTTAATACATATTAATAACATATAATCGTTATGCTTTCATATATATGTATATACATACACCTATACGCGTATATAGGTGTGTGTGCAAATATATATTTTTTTCAGAACTTCCCAAAACATGTCTCCAGGCTGGACTTGTCTACTGAGTTTGTAAATGTAAGCGTTCATTCGGCAACCCCGCCCCCCTTAGATGTCTGATGGTACCTCAAACGGGACACAGCCACAACACAGATCTTATTGTCCTACCCGCCTTAGCCTTCCTCACCTTAGTGAACAACAGCATCATCCACTCAGTTGTTAAGCACAAAACCCAGCCGTTATCCTTGGTTGCTGTTTTTCCTTCATGCCCCACGTTTAATTCGTCAGCATGTAATGTCAAAAACAAGTATTTCCAAAACGTATCCAGGACTCGGTCACTTCCCACTACCTTCTTTGTAATGACTTGATTCCAGAGTGAGTGGATGAATGAATAATGTGATGGTACCTACAGAGAAAAGAGTGTTTGGGAAAATATTTTTCATTGTTCCCCTGGTGTGATGTCAGATCAGCATGAAGAGAGAGTTTATGAGATGTGAGCTCCGATATCTATATGCATCCTGGAAGAGGGGTCATGCCGTTGCCATAATTCATCGGGGCTTTGGCTGAAAACAAATTAAAAATTGAGTCGAGGCAGGTTCACAAAGAAATGTTCAGAAGTTTGGAACCCTGTTCCGTTTAACCTTATATTTCTGTATACTGCTGATATCGGGCTCTTTAGAAGGATTGACTTTCTTTCCTGAGGTTTAGTTAAGACAGCATTCTGACACTTCTATTTCCAGAAAACTTAAAGATACAGAGACTAGATTTACCCTCTCCGCCGAAACAAATACATACACAATATATGAAACAACAATTTTGAAAACATTGTATATCAAGCAACAAAGGACAGGGCAATCTCAGAAATAGGAAGCAATCTGAATAAGTCCCTGTGGCCGTCCCAGTCAGTCGGCAAGGAATCCCGGTGACCTGTTCCGATAACAGTGATTAACACGCATATACGACACTGTGTGCCTAGCACTGCTGTGAGTACTTTGTGTATAAGGTCTTAGTCTCTGCCTCTGTTTCCACGT
Source organism: Herpailurus yagouaroundi (assembly GCF_014898765.1). Lineage (NCBI taxonomy): Eukaryota > Metazoa > Chordata > Mammalia > Carnivora > Felidae > Herpailurus > Herpailurus yagouaroundi. The sequence continues at coordinate 8,820,438 of NW_024412470.1, forward strand.
GGCCTTCCTCCCTGGGAGCTGTTGTTATGAACTTTGTGACTTCTTCACATTGCTGCAGCCTTGAAGATTTTGCCCCATCCTCTCCCACATCTCTCCCAGCTCTGCCAACCCCCACCACCTGCCACACACTCAAGAAATCTTACTGACAGAGGCAGAGACTGGAGCTATGCAGCCACAAACCAAGGAATTCTGAGATCCACCAGCAGCCAGAAGAGACAAGGAAGAATTCTTTCCTGGGGCATTCAGAGAAAGCACGGTCTTCCTGACACCGTGATTTCAGACTCCTAGGCTCTTCTTACAGGGGAATAAGTTTCTGTTTGTGGTATTTACCAAGTTTGTGGCAGTTAATTACAGCAGCCTTGGGAAAACAGTGCAAATTTGGGGTTTCAGTGCCTGGAGCTAAATTAGTTTTGCCTGAGGGTTTTTAAAGCTATCTATCTCTGAGCGCCCCAGACTGGTCCGTGTTGTTTGGTTCTTCTAGTGGTTTTCTAGTGTTCCAGAGCCATACAGAAGGATGTGGAGCTACAGTTAGTGGGTTGTCAGAGTTTTGTAAGACAGCAAGAGGAGCACCACAATCTTGCAAACAAAAGCTTTGACTTGGCCAACAGTTGGCCTCGATGGTTGGATTAACTGGTTCTACAATTGGCTCATTTTCCTCTACTGTCACCAGGGACCACATTTGAAAGTAGGAAGAGAATATACAGCTCTTTGGCTCTTACTCTTCTTCCACAGAGCAGTACCTTTCTTAGGCTCTACGATCTCCCGTTAACACCTGGTTCAGTCTTTATGTTGTGACTCAGTAGTTTTCAGCATATTCCATACCTCGCTGACTTCCGGTCAAGATAGCGTTGTGAAAACTACTCTTCTGGACAAGTTGGATTAACAAGGACTGATTTACTCTCCTCTGGAAACAAACGAAATGCCACGCGAAATACATGAGACAACGTAATTCAAGATGTTAGCTGTGAGACAACAGAGGAGTAGGAAACCTTGGAAACACGAAGCGAATGAACTAAGTCCTACGATTTCCCCAGATTGCTGCCTGGATACAGTACCTGGGCTACAGCATAGGGAGAGGGAGCCTGGACTGACAGTCTCTAGGGTGAAGAAATGAAGCTAGAAGTACAGTTAGGCTAAGGCAGCTAGAGTTTTCAGGGAAGAATCTCAAAGAAAAGAGAACTATGTGGGGACGGAACATGGAAATCTGCAGAGTCCTCTTAAGTCTTTAACTCACTACTGATCAACAGCTATGTTTATGGAAAGTAGCAAAACCCAGGGAAAGATCGACCTGAAGGATTAGAAGGACCAATTACTTATCCTCAAAGAGCCAAGTATATTGCCTGTTCCCACCAGCCAGAGTAGAAAATCTCCTAATTGATGGGCCATCAAGTGGAGTACTCAGAAGAGTCTGTCTCTGCTGTGGGGAAAAATCAGGCTAGACTAGACATGTTTCCACCCACCCTAAGAAAGCTCAAATGCAAGATCCAAAAGATTTAAACTATTTCTGAATAATAAAACTGCTTTGCCAAACAAAGTTCAAGAAGATACTTTCAGGAGTACAAAAACTATCATGCAGAAAGTAACAACCACAGAGTCCAGCATTCAGTCAAAAGTTCCCTGACGTAAAAAAAATCAGGAAATGTGACCCATAATGTAGATAAAGAAATCGACTGCAACTGATGCAGAAATGACACAGATGATATAATTAGTGTACAAGTCATTACAAGAATATTTAAAATGTTTTTGTAATTTCAAAAAACTAGAAGAGAGATTGAAACCGTAAGTTAAGATGTGGAATATGGTTTTTACAAAGACATAGACTGGCCTTTCAGACACAAATTTACAATATATAAAATGGAAATTAATTGAATGGGATTGACAGCAGATGATATATTTCGCTTAGTAGCCAAGTCCTACTAAAATGGAGGTTGCATTATTTAAAAACGAAAGAGAAGTTAAGGGGAGCTTGGGTGGCTCAGTTGATTAAGGGTCAGATTCTTCATTTTGACTCAGGTCATGATCTCCTGGTCTGTGGGTTTGAGCCCCATGTTGGGCTCTGTGCTGATGGCATGGAGCCTGCTTGGGATCCTCTCTCTCCCTCTCTTGGCCCTCCCCACCTCTCAAAATAAATAAATAAACATTTTTTAAAATAAAAATAAAAATGAAAGAGAAATTAAAAGGAGGATACACTGATGGGCTCTAGACCCCAGAAGAAGAGTAGAGAGGGCATAGTGAAATGTACATTTAAAGAATTAACATCTGATCACTTTTTGTACTTGAGAAGAGCCCCGAATCCTCAGAAGGCAGACAGATCCCCTCTGAGTCCTTGATCAGAAGGCCTAGTATGATTTTGAATTTTATTGTAACCCCTCTGACGTTTTATTCCACAGGGTGCCATGGGTTTCATTCTTTCCCTAGTGGCTCGATATGGGAAATAACTTGTTAAAAGAATTAACACAGTGCCTGGCACATAAGGGCTAAATAAACATTAGTTCTTTTCACTATTGTTATTATTTTCTACACCAGATCTTGTTTTCTTTCTAACAGTCTACACTGGAATCTAAACTGTGTTCATCACAGGAGTTAGAAAGAGCAAATAAATGTCTTCAGCACAGAGTTTCTTTCAAAGTTCTAGGCTCTTTTCAACTATATAGTTTTTTACATCGGCCCCTAAATGTCAACCTGAACTCAAGATCTTCCCCCCTCCCCCCCCCAATTAATTCTTGCTTCTCTTCCTCCCCCTCCTCCTCCTCCTCCTCCTCCTCCTCCTCCTCCTCTTTCCTTCTCAGTGAAAACTATCACCCACCCAGTTTCCCAAGCAGGGGAGGGAGGAGGTCTCTTCCAGTCACCACCATGCTCAGTGGACTCATACGTCCCATCCCCACTGACAGTCCACCATTCAAACCTACATCACTTCCCAGGAAGTCTAAGGAGCTGCCTTCCAACATGTCCCCTGTCCCCTGTCATGACGAGAACAAACTCATTTTCTACACTGTCCCGGGGTCTTCTTTCTGAAACATATATCTAATTCTATAACTCTCTTGCTTAAAATATTTTACTGGAGTCCCACATTTGCTGGATAATGTCTAAACGCCCTGACATATATGCAAAATCCCTCCTGAATTGGCCTTAGCCTCCCTCTCTTCATCCTCCAGAACTGCCCCGCTCACGCAGGGTAAGTCTGGGCAGTAGGCAGGAGACATATTCTTTTTCTTATTCTACTGATGTTTATATATGGCATTGTGGCTTGTAGCGGATGAAAACTGAATCTGGCCGGGCACACCATCTCCCCCTCTGGACCTTTGCTTCATCATCTGTGTGGGAAAGAGTTTGGACTCAATGTTCTTTCCAACCATAGCACAGAGTGCTTCTCTATTCATTACTAACAGTTATCCGTGTCTTATGTTATATGCAGTGGAAAACTTTCTGAAGGTGGCGATTAATAGATGGGGGAAAAGGTCACCGAAGAAGAATGTACCTATGTATCTTTAAGGGTGGAATAGCCTCTCATCCATGTAGAATGGTTTACAGGAGGCTCTGCTCTGTGTCTGCACATAATAAGTGCTCAACAAATGTTTGTCAAGTAAATGAAGTCTACGAGCACTTTACGCCTTCCCAGCTTACAAAGCACTTCATTCTACATTCAATCGTTTGACTCTACAATAGCCTCACAAAGTGGCTGGAGCAGCTATCTCAATTCCTTTTTCTAGACCCAAGAAACCGAGCCTCAGAGCGTTTAAGTGACTATGCCAAGGTCACAGAGCCAGTAAATGGCAGAGCCAGGTCTCAAACTGAGGGCTTTTAGCTCTAAATCCTGTGTTCTTTCCCTGGCATTATGCAAGCCTCGTAATTCTAAGATACACTCCTGAAATAACACAAAGGACTCAGCCAGGCTCCTTCTTTGTTCCCTTGACCTCATTAAAGCTTTAAATGGAACTTGTCCTCACAAACTTAGGGCGCACCATCAAATCCGTCTGAGTTTCTAGGGCACGTAGCAACAGCTTGCTTTAATCTAATAATTGGCTGAAGTAGAACCACAGAAAGGACATAAAAAAGGCAAATTGTTATTTTTCAAAACCAAGCCATTCCCCTGCTTAAAAGGTTCACAGCGTTTTCCTTTTCCAAGAAAATATTTATCCCTCTAAAAGATTTCTTCCCGTTAACAATATTTTTACAGCCTTTGTGATACTTTTACAGCATTTTAGATGCTACCTAAATACTATATATTTCAGGAATGGAACCATTACATTAAGAACGCTGCATATGTTTAAAAGTGTCTTTTATGAGGTTTATTAAAAGAAGCCATAAATTTCTGAGAAAGGTTTAAGCCATATTACATTGATCTCACTTCTCATTTAAACAAAATGTAAAATTTAAGTAAAACCTTGATGTGGAATGTAAACTCGCTCATATACCCTGAGCTTACTCATTCACACGTGCCACCTCTGAAATATTAAATCATCTGTGAACCACTCCATTTCTTTGAGTGTTTTCCAATCACAACAAATAGCTTTCCGGTGATTGCTTGTACCTGTTGAGTTTCTCAGATTCATTCACCGTGAGTGAGGTGCTGGCAGCTGGATACAAAGTAGGTTTTTAAAACCGCTCTTGGCGATCTGCAGCCCAGGATAGCTCTTCCGGTGCCGTCCCCTAAAGTGAATTCATAAGCAAAAGGTAGGTACTGTGATTATCCCCATTTTATAGATGGAGACACTGGGGCACGCAGAAGCATGGAGCCATTTCCCGAGGTCACCTAGCTCGTAAGGAATACTGTCAAGATACGAACCCAGCCAGTCTGGCCCCAGATGCCCACAGCCCAGGCTTTGCCGCGAACCTGACACTCTTCTGCCATAACACACACGCATCATTTAATACAGGGCTAGACAGCACTCAACAGGATGAACCATCACTAACATCCACCCTTATCACTATTAGCTAGTGTACCTTAAGGCTGGTTGTTATTTTACCGGGGCCTTCCTTTACAAGGGCCGAGGCAAATTGCATTGTGTGCCCAAAATTACCCTCGTAGCCTGGCCCCCGTGAAATGAAGTGGGCGCTGATTGCCTAGCAAGGAAATAGAAGTCACAAAATGAACAATATAGGGGAAAAGGGTGGTTCCAACATGGGAGCATTTAGGACTCCTTTTATAGGGTCTTTGGGCCTTTGAGGCACCCGCACACAGCCTCCTTGAATTTGAGAGGGGCACCTCATCTTTCCACCCAAATCCCCAGACCCTCAATTCAGAGCAGTTGCTATTAGTTTTGCCTTTGAGGCGTTGTACTTGGATGGGCATTGCTTCTTCTATCTGGAATGTTCTCCTCTCACTTCTCCCCATGAAAAACTCCCATTCATCCTTCAACACAAAGGTCCAAATTCCCCTTCTTTACAGACTTTATTGACACTTCTTTGAAAACATATTTAAAAGAGCGTATTATACCTACACACTCGCAGGTCTATTCCTCCCACTCACGTCTAGACTGGGAACTGTTTGAGGAAAAGGACCATGCCCTATTCACCTCTGTATCCCTCACACTAAGTCTGGTCCAAAGGAAGTTTTCTGTACGAGATCTGATAAGAAGATGAGTGCACGATGACCCCTGTGGTGTCTGCCTACCTATGTCACCCCAAGGGCTGGTCATGTCAGCATCAAGAGCCAGAAAGAAAATCACTCACCCACTATGCCATGTCTGAGCTGAGATCTATGGAGATCATGGAGCAAAACCTGAGTCGCTGAACTTCGACCTTTCCCGGTCCACCGAAAATAGGGCTATAGGTTCAAACTTAGTTGCCATAAAGCCAGCCCCAGTGATGCTGCCTCTTGCTGCCTGAAGGTTTTTCCTGTGCCACAAGGTCCCCAGGTCCCCGTCTTGAGTTCCTCTTAAAGTTAGATCTTGGTGGCTTCTGGCAACCATTAGTCACATGCCTTCTCAGAAATGGTTTGAAACACTTGGAAATTAATAGGTGCTCCCTGACAAAACCTAAGCCAAAGAAATCAAATCTAGGATTTCTAGGAAACAGAAAGAAAATTGCTTCCATCAGAGAGCCACTCTGGAAAATATTTAAAACTTCCAAGTACGTCTAAAGACTTAGGAAAGGTGATTGTGAGCCCTGACCCCTGTACATTTCACAGCCTACTCACGTTCTGCTGTATTTTTGTATTTTGAAAAGAAAGCCTTTTGTGTACCAGTTTCCTGAAGGGATCCTCAAGTGGTAGACTTGAACTCAGACATCTCACCCAACTCCCTATGTAGCAGTGACATCTACTGGGGAATATTGTCACTTCGGGGCTTCTACGTTTGTATTGTACTAAGTAACTTTAAAAAACCGTTAACTCCTTCGATCTTTGTAACAACTCTCTGATCTACATTTGCTCATGAGGAAACTAAGATTCAGAGAAATGGAATAAGTGACCCAAGGTCACACAGCCACCATGCGGCCGAGCTGGGATTTGAACCCAGAGCGATGTGACTCCAGGGTCTGTGTTCTTAACCGTGAAGACCTATCGCCTCCTCTACTGTTCAGCTTTTGCACTTTGAACGTGTCCACGATCTAGCATTTTGCACGTTGTTGCTTCTGAACTCACGTGAGTATATGCCTGTGTCCCCGGCAGCCCTGTCCTTCTCAGGGCATCACCTGTGCCTCGTCCATGTTTGTCACATTGGTACCTGGTGCAGTTCCTGACACAGAAGAGGCACTTCATCAACAGCTGTTGAATAATGTTGCATCAGTGAACGAATGAATGAGCAAAGGTCCTAGTGGATGTGGAGGGTAGGTATGTGGTAGGGAGAGAGAGAGAGAGAGACAGTAAGGGACGCTTGGCTGTTCTCTGCAGAGCCTCTATCCTTCACACTGTGGCTTTCAGAAACACCCAGAAATGAGAGCAGGAGTGTCTAGAGTACAAGTCTGGTCATCCTTGAGATTTTTACAGGCTCCGCCTGGCTTTCAGAATTGAGTCCACGTTTCCCAGCTTCCAGACTTTGACATCGCCTTAGGCTAGAATACTCCTTTTACCCTGCAGCCTGCTTCCTCCTTTGCCGGAGAAACTTGTATTCATTTTTCACGATTCAGACACCTCCTCCAGGAAGCTTCCCAGAGGTGCCAGTCGGGGCTGTGAAACAACAACGTCACGGGCAGAGGAGGTGTTGTGTGGTGCAGTAAAGTGGCCTGGGACTGAGTCAGCCTGGCCTTTGACTAGGTACGTGACCTTGCGCAAGTTACTTAATTGTTCGGCACCTCGGTTCCCCCCATTTTCTAAATAGGATCATGTCGGTAGAGCGTCCGACTTAGGCTCAAGTCATGATCTCACAGTTCATGAGTTCGAACCCCACATCAAACTATCTTCAAGAAAATAGAGGCACGTGGGTGGCTCAGTCAGGTGAGTGTCTGACTTCGGCTCCGGTCATGATCTCACGGTTCATGAGTCCGAGCCCCGCATTGGATTCTGTGCTGACGGCTCAGAGCCGGGAGCCTGCTTCGGATTCTGTGTCTCCCTCTCTCTCTGCCCCTCTGCTGCTCATGCTCTGTCGCTCTTTCTCAAAAAATAAATAAACATTAAAGAAAATAAGGGTCTTGACAAAATAGGATAATGAAAAGAGTATCCGCTTCACAGCGTTGGAAGTATTGACGGAGTGAAAAAATGTGACAAAAATCCTAAGAAATGTAAACCTCTCCCAGTGGCTGTGCACAGAAAGAGGAATTTCAGTGTTTGTGGTGATTATCATGATTGCGGTCTATGTCCTCCTTTCTTTTCCGACCAGGCAACGAGCTCCTCAACTAAGACTGATTCTGCAATGTCTGTCTAGTGGTCTGTGTATCTGCCCTCCGTGGGTCCCATCGTCCTGCAAGACAATGCAATGTCTGCAACTAAGACTGATTCTGCAATGATTCTGCAGGGCCTAGAAAGTGCCCACTAGGAAAAGTCATGTGTAGGAGAGGGAGGGAGAGGGGCAAAAAGATGGAGAGCAATGTGCTCGGTTCTACATGTGGTTATGGAGTCCCTTAAACACATTGGGAGCCTAAGAGCAGCTCTGAGCAAGACGAGGAGGGAGAATGGCACAGAGAAGTGTGCTTTGTTGTGGCCTCTGTCCCCTCTTCCCTGTGTTTGGTTCTGCGAGCCAAGTTCAGCCATATTGCTTCACACCCCCATCCCTCCCTTTCTCTAAACCATCCCCCACCAAGACATCTTTCGAAAGTTACAGCCACTTCCACACATGGAAAACACATTGAAGCCATTCTGGATGGTCATTACAAAGAGACAGAAACCAAAGCGATATGATCTTTGGGGGCCAGGCTTCATAAGCTGGGTGGGGAGCCTCTCTGAGGGCTCAGCACAAATAGCCCTGGAACCCACACGGCTTCCTACGGCTCCTCCTCAGTGGCTGGGAGCTCCAGCACTGGAACCAGTCCTTGGTTTAAGTCATTCTGTTTCCTGAAAGACCCCATTGAAAATGCAAAGACATACTCAAGAAGGCTAACCTCATTTACGCACGGGAAGGATTTGTCGTTTCCCTTGGAAAGTGGACCTCTTGGAAATCTGAGGGAATGAGCCAGTTCAGGTCATGGGGGGAAGGAACCCGAGCTGCCACTTAATGAGCACTTTGTACGTGCTGTTAGCCTTCATGAAAAATGTCCTTGGGAGCATTTCACTAGTCAGTGTGGTCTTCGAACGCTGGGGCCAGGTGGTCAGCTTGACTGGTGGTGCTGTGCTGACGGGAGGGGGTGAGCCGCTGAGGAGGCAGAGGGCAGGTCAGAAGGAGGAGCCATGTGGACGGTCGGCCAAATATCTCCAAAGTTAAGCTCACAGTGGACAGTATTACAGCCTTTCAGGGTAAGGAGACGCTGCTAGTCAGAGGACAGAGTGGCACAGCCACTCAGGGGCCATTCTTACCCCTCACTGTGTAGCCACAGACTAACATACGTGCCGCGAATCTCACTCTCTGTTTCCATTAAAACCCATTCCCAAGACGAACCGAGTGAGCAAGGTCTTTCCAGGGAGGTCGTGAGGCCCGTCTGCCTTTTCCCACCCCCGGAACAGAACAGGATCCTGGGGATAGAGGACCCAGGTAAATCCAGACCTGCTCTCAGATTCCCAAACCCCAGAGACCCTCCAGTAAGCCTAGTGGGGCAAATCCCTGAAGTCCTGCCCCTCCCCAAAAGGCCCCTCCCCGGGCCCTTGCTACTTTCTCTTTGTGGGCCTTCATCTTCTCTCCCTGGGGACCTCGCAGGATTCTCCTGACTGGCCTGCCTCAGTTTACCGTCCTGTCTTCAGAACAGGCTTTTCCTAACCAAGCATGTGAAAAGCTGGTAATCCGCCCTCCTGTGCTTCCAGAACGCTCCAGCCCGGATGAGCTGGGGAAACCCCCTGCCGCACAAAGGGGGGCACACTCACCTCAGAGCCTTGATTCCTTTTGGCTCAGTCTCTCTCTGTGGCCTTTGCACACTTAACAGCTTGCCTCCAGCCTTCACAGCCAGCTCCCTCTGCAGTCCTCTCAGGAAACTCCCTCCTCCTCTCTGTGCTCCCAGAGCCTTGTCCAGCAGCCCCAGTTACTTGTGTTTGCTTCCTGAGGCTGTGAGCCGTTGTCTCCTAGTGGTCTGTGTATCTGCCCTCCGTGGGTTCCATCGTCCTGCAGGACACATACATGAAAGAGAATGAGGGAGAATGAGAGAAAGAGTGGACGGGAGGGAGGGAGGGAGGGAGGGAGGGAGGAAAGGAGGGAGGGACGGAGGGGGGGAGGGGGGGAGGAAGGAAGGAACTTTAACAATGAGTAACTGTACAGCGAAGTTGTGTAAAGGGCTTTGAGAAGACACAACAACAGTAATTGCTCTGCCTAAAGAAGAGGTGGGGACAGGGAATTTCTGCCAGGCTTTGAAAGGTGATTATTCTTCCCTGCTTTTGGTAGGGATACATTTTTTTTAAATTTTTTTAATGTTTTTATTTGTTTTTGAGAGAGAGAGAGAGCATGAGCAGGGGAGGGGCAGAGAGAGATCATTCTTCCCTCCTTTTGGTAGAGATAGATTAAAAAAAATTTTAATGTTCTTCTTTTTTTTTTTTTGAGAAAGAAAGAGAGTGGGGGGGGGGGGCAGGCAGAGATAGGGGGAGACCCAGAATCCAAAGCAGGCTCCAGGCTCTGAGCTGTCAGCACAGAACCTGATGCAGGCTCGAACCTGCGAACAGGGAGATCATGACCTGAGCCAAAGTCAGAGGCCCAACTGACTGAGCCACCCAGGCACTCCTGGTAAAGATAGATTTTAAAGGAGTGGAGAGTATACTTGGAGGCTGGTAAAAGTCCCCTAACAGAGATGCGTTCGCTTTTCAGAGTTAACTTATCAGGAGCTTCTGAGTTCACATCATTAAACAGATGCCCTCCTGGATTCCTCAACTTTCCTTCCACGCCTTTCCTGTCCTGGGGAAAACCCAGGAGGCTGTGCCTCTCTCGCAAGGCTGTTGCAAACTTCTGGGAATGACTCAGGGCACAGAAGGGCTGCCCAGGCCCTGGTGTCTCTCCCTTCTCATCACTCCTGATGTCACTCCCCTGCTTGGAGCTCCCCTTCTGCCTCCAGACCGGCCCTACTTGTGGACTTCACTCAGTTCTCGTGAGCAGGGATCCAAATTTCTGATGCAAATCTGGAAAGAGCATGGGCTCGCAGCTTGTCACGACCCCACATCGTCACCGACTCCCACGTAAAATGCTCTGGGATCCCAAAAGCTTTAAAGACTCTCCTGGATTGTCTCCTTATTGTTACTACAAACTTAACCTTGCAAACGGGAGGAGGGAAGGTAGTAAAAGTCAGGAGGAAGTACACTAGATTTCTTTTTTCCCCTCCATGGCCAACTTGTTGGAAATGACTAGCTTTTAGTTACCCATTTACTGTTTGTAATCAGTTGTCGATGCACTTGGAGGCAAAACAGCTACGATATTTGCATGCATAGCTATTACCTCAAGAGGTGAAAGCCATTTGTGGTGATTTTTGCGTGCGGGTTCGTGAGGAACATGACTCGGACACAGCCTTCCCCAGTGTCACACCTGTACCTTCTTCACGACTCTGGAGAAATATCAGTCCTGAAACCCAATCACCTCCAACTCTATTCTCCTGTATCTTATTTCATGAAAAACATCGCTCTCCTAACTCTCGGGCCAGCAGATACGGTACATATGTGTGTTTCGCCTTTCCAAATCTGGAGGAAACCACTTTATTGTTCAGAACACTATTTATAATTTTGGTTAGAAAAAAAGCTTATCCTTCGTGCATATGCTCATGGTTTTAAAAACCGATTTTGAAGATCTCTCTTGTAGAGACAGGTTATAAATATTGGAACCTAATAATAATTGCCACAGTAAAGAGAAGAAATGCATGTAAGAGTCAAAAAGCTCTGAGCAAAGGTGATCCCCCTGGAAGCATATGGAAGCAGCAGAACATACCCCTGTCTTTAAAGGAACCTAACACTTAACCCGAAAAGGAACATGAAGAACCTTGGAGATTTTCATTTTAGGACATAAAGAAGCTCTAAAGTTACTGTGTAGGTAAAAGAGAAGGAAGAGAAAGAGTCTATCTCCATGAAGAAGGAGGGCTAAGAGGAGGAGGAGGAAAGGGAGGAAGGGAAGGAGGGAGGGAGGGAGGAAGGAAGGGAGGGAGGGAGGAA